>NC_080723.1:11620010-11830010 GCF_019097595.1 Hemibagrus wyckioides | reverse complement strand
TGTGCAACATCTGTCATTAGTTTGCATGTCTTAACGATTTCTTTAATCGATCTGCAGTTTATTTGATCTCTGGATACTGCTCATCACGGAGAAATATATAAGTATCCATTGTTAGAAGCAGCATATAAAAATGATTGGAATTGAATTGCAGTAAGCAGCGACGGCTGCTCAATGCCTGACATTTAAGCCGGAAAAATCAGACATAGAAAATACAGACTGAATTAATATGATGCTGAATAAAAGCAAGAGACAGGTTAAAGTTTATTTTATATTGATGATTATATGAATGAAACAATGGCAAGTAATGGCAGCTTCCACTTCGTTATTCAGAAGATTATAAAATAGCACTCGATAAGATGAGATAAGATAGAGCTTTATTAATCCCGAAGGAAATCCTGGATCTTCTTGATCCAGGACATGTTATTATATTATATCCTGTAATGAATCATGCTGTAGGTGTGCAGTTTACATCATGAGCTTGCATGTTTTAACGATTTCTTTAATCGAAGTGCTGTGTAATGAGCAGCTCATTTTATCTCCAGACACTGCTCCTTAGGGATTTGGGACCATGTTAAAAGCAGCGTATAAATAAAATCGAGTCGAATTGAATTGCAGCAATTAGGGATGCTGATATAAGGCTGTGCAATGCCCGTTTTCCTCCTGGCGCAAAGCATGATGTTTTCTTGTTCTCTTTTGCTAGTTTCCTTTCACCGCACTAAAACACGCAAAGCCCCGAGCTGCCTGTCACCTGCCATAACTCTCATTAGCACCAGCTAGCATAAAAGCTGCTGCTGTGGCACAGGGGGCGCGTGCTCCACACTACGCCATGCTCTCTCTCTCGCTCTCTCTCGCCTTCAGATTGCCTTTGGGCTTGTGAAACTTCCTGAGATGGCAGGCCCATTAAATGCAGTATAATTGGAAAATAACGTTCATCTCCTGGCTAGAAAAGAAGCTCATTTTCCTTCTGAGCCCAACACAAAAGAAAAAGCCTGTTCAGGAGGTTATCTGTATTGATCCAGCCTTTCATTTTTTGTTCCCTGACATTCAGAACAACAATGAGCTGCTCTCTCAACTCTTTCGCCCACATCATTGCGGTTGTAATTATGTGCAAAGGTTTTCACCAATCCGAAGTTCAAGATGGCCGACAACACTCGTGGACATCTTAAATCTGGCAGCGTCACATTCCACGCGTTTGATTGCCATCAGCTTATATTTCCAGTTACGAAAAACCATTAGCGTTCCATTTGAGATGGTATAACCCTTTTAAAATTCATCCACTAGATGGTTGAGTGCATAATGCATAGCGTATATGTATATAATACATATTTGGAACACAGCTAGGGATTTTCTTTAATAGTGTTTACACAACCTGCATTTAGCCTGAAAAGAACAGGGATAGGAAATACAGTGTGAGTAATATGATGTAACACGTAAGCAAGAGACACAGTTTACAGCGATTTAAGAGATAAAAAAAATAAGGCTAATATGCACACCGCGAGTTAATTAGTGAACTGGCAACAAGCTAGCTGCTTAAATTAGTGGTAGCGCTGATGTTGGTGATTATCTTATCTGAACAGTGATTAGTATAGTCATTTTTTTCTACATTTAACCAAGCACTGTCTCTCTATACACATGTGGACAAAATTGTTGGTACCGTTCCGTTGAAGAAAGAAAAACCCACTATGGTCAGTGAAATAACTTGAAACTGACAAAAGTAATAATAAATAGATAATAAATCAATAAATAATTTATTGGGAATTGACTAATGAAAAACAGACATTGCTTTTGAATCGTGGTTCAACAGAAGAATAAAAAAAAAAAAAAAAAAAAAACTAAGGAGACTGGCCTGGACAAAAATGATGGGACCTACTTTAGAATAGTCCAGTGTTTTGTTCTTAGCCATTCTTGGGTGTTTTTTGGGTCATTATCCTGTGACCTCCATGACCTGCGACTAAGACCAAGGTTTCGGACACTGGGCAGCATATCTCGATCCAGAATGCCTTGATAGTCTTGAGATTTCATTGTACCCTGTACAGATTAAAGACACCATGCGTCAGATGCAGCAAAGCATCCCCAGAACATAACCGAGCCTCCTCCAAGTTCTTTTCTTTGTATGCTTCATTCTGTGTCTGTCAACATAGAGCTGATGTGACTTGGCCAAAAGCTCCAGTTTTGTCTCATCTGTCCAAAGCACATTCTCCCAGTTTTGTTGCGTGTCTTTTGGACAGATGAGACAAAACATTAGACTATACTGAAGTGGCCTTCTATGAGCCCTGATCTAAATCCTGTTGAACATTGGTGGAAAGAGCTGAAACATACAGTCTGGAGAAGGCACCCAACAAACCTGTGGATGGGTGCAGAAGTCTCATTGAGAGTTACAGAAATGGCTGATTGCCTCAAAAGGTTGTGCAAACAAAACATTACGTTAAGAGTACCATCATTTTTGTCCAGGCCAGTTTCATTACTTTGTTGTATTAAAGTCTTCGGGTTGAACCACAATTCAAAAACAATGTCCGATTTTCATTAGTCAATTCTAAAGTACATTTTTATTGTGGATTTTTCTTTCTTTAATGGAAAGGTACCAACATTTTTGTCCACGTGTGTATTAACTGATTGAAAGCCAATAAACTAGTTGAACAGAGGTGTATTTGATACTGTTCAGTGTGTGCAGCCATGTTGATTCGACATCATTCCGTAAATGAGGAAGGAACTGATTGTTGAGAAGTCGAACCTGAGTTTGTTGAAGTTAACAAGCTGAAGTTGCAGGTTGAGGGGGTGTTCTGAGGTTTTTCTTCCCTGGTTGTAGGTGAGAAATTGCAAGCAGCAGCATTTTCTACAGGTTTAGTGCTCGGTGTGCTGATTGATCAAACACAAGGTTCACAGAACAAGCAGCCCTCTCACTTGCCATAAAAAAAAAATATCACCATTGAATTTCTGGTTAATTAGTAATGTGTGTTTTACGCCAGAGGCCGTGTTGAAATAAGCAAAATAGAACAGTTCTGCAATGTTTTAATTTGCAGCGAGTCAACCGAATGTGGCAGTTTGGTGTATGCTTCTAGCTGGCATAGACGTGAAGCACAAAAATTATGCTTCAGGCACCAGGGCTACGTTCTGCACTACACGCTGTGCACAGCAGCTGCTTTAAACCCCTGCATTAATATTAACATCACATTCACGCAATAGAGTAAAGCAATTAACAGTAACACAAGCCAATCTCACCCTGCTCCATGCTTGCATCAGGGTCAACATTATTGTAATTGGGTTGAAACACTACACAGGAAAAAGGTCACCGGATCTCTGGATAGCACGAGGTATTCAGATTTCTGCTGAATTTGAATCTCTTTACCTCCATCTGATCCCATATACAATCCCAGAGCGCTGCTTTGAGCATGCTCCGAGTGAAGACTTGTACCTTATTTACCTCATCTAATTCAGCTCATTCCCAAGAATCAGTAACGTGTAAGAGGAAGAAAAACACAAATCCCTGCAGGACTGTGGACTGTGACACTCCTGTCCTGAGCAAACACTCTCAGTTTATTAGACCATGAAGTTTAAAGTCACAGGGAAGTTCAATCGTTGATTTTTTTATTTTCCTTGTAAGGTTAATGCGGGACCTGTTGGCACTTAAAGTACGGCGTATGAATAATTGGTGACTTTCCAATGTCTACATTTCCTCCGCCAGACTTTTTCACCTTTCAGTGTACACTGAATGGTTCTTAATGTGACTTTCTTTAAAAACTGAATACGACTGATCAACATATGTTTACTCGGCAGTGTATTCAGCTCTTGTAATCTATTCATTTCAGTTCATATTATTACTTTGGTTTTGGATTTGATTACGCACACATGTGCCTCTTCTGCAGATCTGCTTTACTGATGCTGCAGGCTAGAACTCTTAATAGTATTTTAGAACACGATCTCTCAGACTCTGAACAGAGAGTTGTATTATTTTTTATGGGAGAGTGCTGCTGTCATCACTGCTGTAGAATTCTGCACCTTTCTTTCCATTTTGTTTTTGTGTATTTTTCTTTCCTTTCATTTGCTAATTGTTGATTCTAACAGTGTTGTATTATACTCCGTTTTCTTGTGAGGACACTGTGGTTGCCTCTTATGACCAATTAGTCTCTCTGTGCTGTTTAGCCTTGGGGCTTTTTCCCTCCATTCTCCTTTACTAAACTTCACCAGCTCTGTGAGGCTTAAAGGATGCCGTGCATGAACAGTTCTTCTCAGATCCTGTTACAGAATCTCAATAGGATTCAGTTCACAGCTTTGGCTTAGCTATTTCAGGTCAGAGAACTTGTATTTGTAAGTCATTCTTTACTGCTTGAACTTGTTTAGGGGACTGCAGACATCGTCACAAAGCAACCTGTTAGATGTAGATTTAGATCCTTAATGAGCAAGCTGTAGCAGTGTGAGAGGGATGTTCAGTATGAGTGTATTGTGTATGAGATTCCTGGACTGAGGACAGGACAATCTTTATGAAGACAGCGGCAGCTTTGAATTACAAATCTCCAGAATCCAGGAAAGCTTATGCACTGAAGCAAGGCCGAGGCTTGGCCATACAGTGTGTTCATATTATTGTAGAAACACACATGCTTGCAGCTTGGGTTTTGAACTAATCACCTTCTTCTAAAATATATTTTTTGAAAATTTCTCAGATTTATTACCACTATATAACGTCAATGTTTATGACATGCTAATGGTGGGAGGTTTGAAGCTTAAGGCTCTGGGTTAATGATCAGAAGGTCAGGGGGTTCAATCCCCACAACTGCCAAGCTGTCACAGCTGGGTCCTTGATCAAGGCTCTTAACTCCAGCGGCGCTGCATCATAGCTGACCCCGTGCCCTGACCCCAGCTTCCTAACAATCTGAAATATGTGTAGAAAACGATCTCACTGTGCTGTAATGTATATGTGACCAAAGCTGCTTCTTCTTGTGCGCTCCAAATATGCAGCTTTGTTCTTTTCATGGCTAATAATGTGATATTTCTATTCCAGACTTGTATTATTGCGGATCAGAGACATGCTAATCTTTCAGTGTTATGTTTATACCATCTCTGATTATCACCACTGTTCAAGGCCAAGTAATATACTTTTACACAGTTTTTCAGTCTCTCATGTTTAATGACCATACTGCCCCGTGAGCCCAGTGTCTGCCGTCCTTGTGCATGCAATTAAAAACTCTGTATAAATGGCGTAATATCTTAAAGATAAAACTAACATAAAGCACATCATAAAAATGTCCATGAGTCTTCTGATAGATTGCTGAATACTAAGGAGGACACTTTTCTGTATCTGTATTGAGAAGCATCAAGAAACATGTACTGCAATTCATACTCTGTCTGAAATGATGATGTGGAATTATTTATGATGACAGTAGATTAAGGTAACATCAGAGAGAGAGAGAGAGAGAGAGACTTTCCATTTGCTGTTTAGTAGAAATGTTTCGTTTCTATCTCTTCTCTCCTAAGGATTAAATATTGCTGCTACTTGTTTAGCGTTTATTTATGACTTTTTCTAGCCACTAGACTTCAGTCTCAAGTGTCATGGTGCATGTCTGGTATTTGAAAGAAATGTCTCACTTCCTGTGACTGAGGCTAGAATGCACACAGATATTTACAGCAGCATCTCCTAAATTTGTCACTTGTCACACGTGTCATCTCCTCTCCTTTTGAAGGTGGTGTAAGTAAGCATCACTTCTCCATCAATGTGTCTGCGTGGGTGCATACGTTAGCACCGGTGCAGAAATAGAAATGCATGCGTGTTGGTTCGTCTACTACGCACAACCAGTAGTAGCAGGAGACTAATAAAAATGTGTGGCAGGTGTACTGCTGTGTCTCTTTCAGCTCTCCACAGGCTTCATGTTAAGTAGTCAGGAAGCAGACAATAGTTTGCCAGTATAATTGGCACAGCACCCATCACTCTGTGCCCGATCTCGCTCCTGGCTCGCTTTAATCCCATCCCTCGTATTAAATTACTGTTGACACACTGACAGGAGTCTCAGACAGGGCTGAGAAGAGCTCCAGGAGACATTCGATTCTCGTCATCGATCCGACGCCTTACGTTTGGGGGGGGGGCATGAGCTGGCTGAAGGTTGTTTTTCTATTTCTTTTTTTTTTTTTTTTTTTTGTGAGTCTGTGCCATCCCCCCAGCTCCATGGTGGATAAGCCGGAACCCGTCACTGTGCCAGGCAGAGTAAACAGACGAGGAGAGATCTGTACTAGGCAAGATTCTCATTTGTTTACAATTATATTTCTACTTAAAGTACAGCAACATATCCAGATTCACCAGATTCCATCTTCTGCTTCATAAGAATGTGAAATCCAGAGGAGTCTTAGAGACGTTTACATACGCCTTGCAGAATCTGCAAAATGTTCATAGTTAGTAAAAAAAAAAGAGGGATCATAAGAATTGCTTTGTGTGTGTGTTTTTTTTTTAATGTAGTTCTGCCTTGAGTAAGCTATTTCACATAACAAATATTTACATTTAGTCCACAAGACACAATAATAACCGAATTACAGTAATGAACCAGTTCAAATGTTTACACATGATTAATTCTTAATATTGTGGAATATTGTTACCTGGAGGAACTGCATAAAACCTACAGCTCGCATATTGTTTGCTTTTCCAGAGTTTTCTGCATATTGGACCTCTTCCCAATAAATGATTAATAAGTGACTATTTGATTTTAGGACCCATCTTTTCACACTGAGGACAACTGAGCGACTTTTACACGACTGTTACTGAAGGTGCAGACATTCATGGTTGGTAGGTAGGTAGGTAGGTAGGTAGGTAGATCGATCGATTGATAGATAGATAGATAGATAGATAGATAGATAGATAGATAGATAGATAGATAGATAGATAGATAGATAGATAGATAGATAGATAGATAGATAGATAGATAGATAGATAGATAGACTAGGGTAATCTATGAATATATCGTACTGGGAAGATGTAGCAGAATATACAGGGTGAAGGAGGTGAAGTGTTAGTAAGACATGAGTGTCCTAGCGGTGTACTGTAGTGTTTTTTTCATGGCTATGGGGAAAAAACTGGCCCTGAACCTGCTGGTTCTGGTGCGGATGGTCCTGTATCTCCTCCCTGATGGAAGGAGGATGAACAGTTTGTGACTAGGGTGGGAGGAGTCCTTGATGAATTTGTGTGCTCTGCACAGCTACTGAGGTGAAGAGGCTCAATGGCAGGTATCTGTGTGTTGATGATGCGTTGGGTGGTTTTCACAACCCTTTGCATTGATTTCTTTTCACACACTGTGGAGCTGCCATGCCACGCTGTGATGGAGCTCATCAAGATGCTCTCAATAATGCAGCGGTAAAAATTGGTCAAGGTCTTGGGGGATAGGTGAAGTTCTCAGGACGTAAACACACCGTTGCCTTCCGAACCAGAGTTGAGGTGTTCTGATGCCAAGTCAGATCCTCAGAGATGTGGACGGCCAGGAACTTAAAGCTGGAGACACGCTCTACTTCAGACACGTTGATGTAGATAGAGGAGTGTCTACTGCTGGTAGATTTCCAGAAGTCCACAATGAGCTCTTTGGTCTTTGTGGCATTGAGGAACATTTCAGTTTTATATGTCTCTTCTAAAGAGCAGTACTAAAGACAAAAGTAAGATATTAAACAAAATAAATCAGATCTGAGAATCCGGTTAAAATGCAGTATATAATTGGCCCAGTATTTTTATCCCTTTGTTAATTCTAGCAGGCTTACATGACGCAAGCTGAAGCCTTTGTCAGCGCACTCTTATCTAACAGCAAACCCTTTGTTATGTTTTTTTTTTTAACTTGAAAATGAGCGAGTAAGGAAATGTCACACAGACAGCCGGCTAGAAGTTGTGTAAGACTTGAAGGCTGTCTAGACTATGCTAATGTTTCTTTTCTAGCGCAATGGAGATAAAAAGCACCGTATGAGGTTTAAATCTAGACAGTTTGGATCATTTCACATCATGTCCCTGCATTTTATTTTAAGTCTCCTGTTAAGGCAGGCTTGAGTTTAGCCCTGATGTCCCTCACGTTGGGGATTTGTAACAGCTCGACCATCTCGTGTAAGTAAGCAACACGTCCACGAGCTGTTGCTGCAAGGGCTCTTATTTTCAAGCATGTTTCATATTTTCGCCAATGAATCTTGTAGTGTGAGCAGCCCACGACAAGTAGCGAGAACAGTGATGAGCGACAGAGAATGAGGGTCACAAAGGAAGTTCTTAAGAGGCAGAAGGAAAAACACAATCCACTTTATGCATCTGTTTGAGTGGCAGGATGGAGGGCAAAATGTAAGCACAGTAAAATTGCTTCTGTAAGAAATGATTTGGCATGTCATTCCCAAAGGGTTGTTAGGAGGAGTAAAAAAAATGAACAAACACATGATTCCTGTTAGCAAACAGTATAAAAATTGCTGTTTTATTGCCGTACTCTTTGCAGAACAGACAACTCTTACTGCATCTCCCCAACCATAAATCCCAGCTTTCCTCCACACTTTTATTCTGTTTTTTTTCTCTTATTTTTTATTTAGAGTAGAAATAACAGCCATGCTTCTTATTGTAAAATGTGTTTAAATTTTGTTTCTCATGTACACAACAACACACTGTGTTATAAAATATTAAATAAATAAATATAAATTCATTTAAAACAACAAGCAAAGGGAAACATATAGAAAACAGATTCTGGTGTTGTTTTTTAGGGGTGGGTCTTGGCCCCTTAATTCCAGTGAAAGGAACTCTTAATGCTTCAGCGTACCAAGACATTTTGGACAATTTCATGTTCCCAACTTTGTGAGAGTGCTGACCTCGAACCTTTGGGATGAATTAGAGCAGAGCCAGGCCAAAACTGGGACGTCTTCCTTTACATGAACGTGAATGTAATATGGAGTTGGTCCGCTTCAGCTCTTCTGGTAAGACTTTCCACAAGGTTTAGGAGTGTGTTTATGGGAATTTTTGACCATTCCTCAAGAAGCGTATTTGTGAGGTTGGATGATGGATGCTGGATGAGAAGGTCTGGCTCGCAGTCTTCACTCTAATTCATCTCAAAGGTGTTGAGGTCAGGACTCAGGTTCCTACACACCAAACACACCAAGCTCATCCATTTTCTTTATGGACCTTGCTTTGTGCACTGGTGTGCAGTCATGTTGGAACAGCAAGGGGTCATCCCTAAACTCTCCCCACAAGGTTAGGAGCATGAAATTGTCCAAAATGTCTTGGTATGCTGAAGCATTAAGAGTTCCTTTCACTGGAACTACGGGGTCAAGCCCATCCCCTGAAAAACAACACCAGAATTCAGTGATTTGTAGGGGTGTCCCAAAACTTTTGGCAATATAGTCTATATGTATATATGAATAGGTATTGCTGGCAGAACAATATGGTTATTGTGAATAAAGTGCAGATGTGTGCATCTGTATGCAATTAGTGCAATTTATGCAATATGTTCAGTGCACAGAATCTGGCTGAAGTGTTCAGTATTGTACACAAAAGTCCAAGCTCTAGCTCTAGTTTTATGTGTTGTCCTGGCTGTGAGCCCGAATGGCCTGCGGGAAGAAGCTCCTTCTCATTCTCTCTGTGTTGGCTCTCATGGAGCGGCAGCGCTTCCCCGACTGCAACAGAGAGAAAATTTCATTGTTTGGATGGCTGAGATCCTCTCATGTTTTGTTTTCGCGAGAAGCCGGGAAGCGGTGATTCATTTAGAATCTCTGCAGGTGAACGATCGTGTACAAAAGGTCGCAAGTTACAGAAGTCGTGCAGCGTGAGCAGTGCAGTGAGTTTGAAAGTGGCGTAGTGTAGCATCCTCTCGGCATCATTTATGCACCGTGTATTGTCTCAGAGTACTGTTACAACAGCAGCAGAGGAAGCAGCTGAGTCCTGCTCTCATCCCGCCGCTCAGATCCCAGCCTCTGCCAGGCCATCTGAGGTGCTGATAGCGATGCTCACACATACTTCCTTTCATCCTCACATATTGATGAAAAGGAAAGCATTGGAGCAGGATATGAAACGGAGCCTTTATGAACCTGTGGGTTTGGGGATGTTTGAGATTAGAGGGTCCCTCAATGACTGTCATCGAGTTCTTCCAGTATAATGGCACTGGCTTAAAGTAGAGTACAGGGAATGCACACACACACACATACACACACACAAGGAAACAGAACAGAAGCCCATTTTCTGTCACCATTATTTTGTGCTGTCTTACTGAAAGTGATGAAAGAGCTTTACAGACATGCTGACAGAATGAAAGAGAGAGAGAGAGAAAGAGGGAGAGAGGAAGAGAGAGAGAGTTTGATGTAAAGAAAGAAAGCGAGTGCAGAGAGAAAGCCTTACCTGGAGGTAGGATTACTGTGAACGGCTTTAGACTTTGCATTTCTGTATTGTCACCGTGTTTGTGTCGCAGTGCTTTTCTGAGTTTTAAGCGCTTATCGTAGCTTGTGTGTGAACGTGTTTGCATCGGTAGACATATGGGCTGCAGATGCTTTCGCAGCTATTCTTCTCTCCTGTCATTTGTTCTTGTAGTGTAGCTGGATGGAGTTTGTTAGAGAAACAAACTCAAGCCATAGAATTCAGTCAGTTATTTAAACTGCTCGCTCATATGATAATATAGGACGGGTCTCTACGATAGACATGCTAATTTCAGCTTTAGAGAAACCACCACGCTGCTCTCACATCAGACTGAAAGACCTCTTGGCTGGTTTATGCTCTTTTTCCAGCAGGCTTCGAAAATCCCTGATAACAGAGAAGTGTTGGAACGTAGCGCACGTCATCACCGTAATGTTCGACCAGGTGAAGAGTGGAGATAGAAGGACAAGAGACCTGCAGTGTTTGTGTGGCTTGGTTAGAGGTTTGGAATAGTTTGTTATAGCCTGGAAGCACAAAGTGGTAATAACTTTTTTGTGAGCCTGAAGTGTGAAATATTATCATATCTTCTGCAAGAAAAAATGCTTCAAGACGGTTCTATATCATCTCCCTCACTAAAGGTCACAGTGAAAGCTTCAACCTCCTCATCAGTGTGGAAGCATGCCTCCATCTTGATTAAACCTATCCTTACAGAACAGGTAGATCCCCAAGATCCCCCTGTATTGTTCTGAAACCCCGTGAACTTTCCCGGCACTTTCTAGAAGCGCTTCTGATGAAACCTTTAAAGGCTTAACATGAAACCGCTGCTGTCTTTTCTATTCTTTTTTTTTATACAGGGAGAACAGGCATAGCTTCACCGAGGCACACTTTTTTTTCCCCCAATTCCCCAATTACTCACCTTTTCCTTTATAATCTGTTTTTTGTAAGCATGCATATTTGTGGGCGCTGCAACCAGAGTGTCACGAGGCGACTCACAGGGCTGTGGGCTATGAACAAAAACGGACGATTACTGCAATAATTATGAAAGACTACACATAAAAGAGCGTGCTTTTCCTTTTAGTCCCTCATGACAGTCTCCACTTTTATTGCACATGACATGAGAACGTCTTGCATCAGCTCCTGGGGGGCACGAGAGGACGCCGGTGCAGAGTTCAGGACTAGGAGGCAGGGTAGACGGCGTCTTGATGAAGAACCGCTCCTTGTTCTGTCTCTTAAAATTTCATAACGTTATTCAGCAGCTGAGTTTCTGCAATATATAGCTATTATAAAGTTATAACTAGCTTCTCTTGCATGTGCTGTGCTCATAGGATGATTGCTTCAAGCCTTGCAATAATCCACAATAATAAAATGTTTTTTGTGTAATTCTTTTCAACCAAGTATGAAGAGAGCATTTTTTTTTTCATAAAACCCACTGAAATATAATTGCTGTGTTACACACTCCTGTTAAATTTCATTTTGTGGAAATTGTGGAAGGAGGTAGTGCACGACTCTTATTTTACACCGCTTTCACATGAGAACTTCATACTGTTTCTGACATTCTAATATTTTCATCATCGCGGGGAAAAAAGCAATTTATGAATGTTATAAAATATGTATATATATATATATGTGTGTACAGGGGTTGGACAATGAAACTGAAACACTGGCCAATTTAGTGTTGGAGGTTTCATGGCTAAATTTGATCAGCCTGGTGGCCAATCTTCATTGATTGCACATTCCACCAGTAAGAGCAGAGTGTGAAGGTTTAATTAGCAGAGTAATAGCACAGTTTTGTTTAAAATATTGCAATGCACACAACATTATGGGTGACATATCAGAGTTCAAAAGAGGACAAATTGTTGGTGCAGGTCTCGCTGGCGCATCCGTGACTAAGACAGCAAGTCTTTGTGATGTATCAAGAGCCACGGTATCCAGGGTAATGTCAGCATACCACCAAGAAGGACGAACCACATCCAACAGGAGTAACTGTGGACACAAGAGGAAGCTGTCTGAAGGGGATGTCCCGGTGCTAACCCGGATTGTATCCAAAAAACATAAAACCACAGCTGCCCAACTCACTGCAGAATTAAATGTGCACCTCAACTCTCCTGTTTCCACCAAAACTGTCCGTCGGGAGCTCCACAGGGTCAATGTACATGGCCGGGTTGCTATAGCCAAACCTTTGGTCACTCGTGCCAGTGACAAACATCGGTTTCAATGGTGCCAGCAGCGAAAATCTTGGGCTGTGGACAATGTGAAACATGTATTGTTCTCTGATGAGTCCACCTTCACCGTCTTTCCCACATCCGGGAGAGTTACGGTGTGGAGAAGCCCCAAAGAAGCATACCACCCAGACTGTTGCATGCCCAGAGTGAAGCATGGGGGTGGATCAGTGATGGTTTGGGCTGCAATATCATGGCATTCCCTAGGCCCAATACTTGTGCTAGATGGCGCGTCACTGCCAAGGTCTACCAAACCATTCTGGAGGACGATGTGCACCCAATGGTTCAAACATTGTATCCTGAAGGCGGTGCCTTGTATCAGGATGATAATGCACCAATACACACAGCAAGACTGGTGACAGAGTGGTTTGATGAACATGAAAGTGAAGTTAAACATCTCCCATGGCCTGCACAGTCACCAGATCTAAATATTATTGAGCCACTTTGGGGTGTTTTGGAAGAGCGAGTCAGGAAACTCCACCAGCATCACGTAGTGACCTGGCCACTATTCTGCAAGAAGAATGGCTCAAAATCCCTCTATATATATATATATATATACATACACACACACACAGGGGTTGGACAATGAAACTGAAACGCCTGGTTTTAGACCACAATAATTCATTAGTATGGTGTAGGGCCTCCTTTATATATATACACTATATTGCCAAAAGTATTCGCTCACCCATCCAAATAATCAGAATCAGGTGTTCCAATCACTTCCATGGCCACAGGTGTATAAAATCCAGCACCTAGGCATTTCAGACTGTTTTTACAAACATTTGTGAAAGAATGGGTCGCTCTCAGGAGCTCAGTGAATTCCAGCGTGGAACTGTGATAGGAAGCCACCTGTGCAACAAATCCAGTCGTGAAATTTCCTCGCTCCTAAATATTCCACAGTCAACTGTCAGCTGTATTATAAGAACGTGGAAGTGTTTGGGAACGACAGCAACTCGGCCACGAAGTGGTAGGCCACGTAAACTGACGGAGCGGGGTCAGCGGATGCTGAGGCACATAGTGCGAAGAGGTCGCCAACTTTCTGCAGAGTCAATCGCTACAGACCTCCAAACTTCATGTGACCTTCAGATTAGCTCAAGAACAGTGTGCAGAGAGCTTCATGGAATGGGTTTCCATGGCCGAGCAGCTGCATCCAAGCCATACATCACCAAGTGCAGTGCAAAGCGTCGGATGCAGTGGTGTAAAGCACGCCGCCACTGGACTCTAGAGCAGTGGAGACGCGTTCTCTGGAGTGACGAATCGCGCTTCTCCATCTGGCAATCTGATGGACGAGTCTGGGTTTGGCGGTTGCCAGGAGAACGGTACTTGTCTGACTGCATTGTGCCAAGTGTAAAGTTTGGTGGAGGGGGGATTATGGTGTGGGGTTGTTTTTCAGGAGCTGGGCTTGGCCCCTTAGTTCCAGTGAAAGGAACTCTGAATGCTTCAGCATACCAAGACATTTTGGACAATTCCATGCTCCCAACTTTGTGGGAACAGTTTGGAGCTGGCCCCTTCCTCTTCCAACATGACTGTGCACCAGTGCACAAAGCAAGGTCCATAAAGACATGGATGACAGAGTCTGGTGTGGATGAACTTGACTGGCCTGCACAGAGTCCTGACCTCAACCCGATAGAACACCTTTGGGATGAATTAGAGCGGAGAGTGAGAGCCAGGCCTTCTCGTCCAACATCAGTGTGTGACCTCACAAATGCGCTTCTGGAAGAATGGTCAAAAATTCCCATAAACACACTCCTAAACCTTGTGGACAGCCTTCCCAGAAGAGTTGAAGCTGTTATAGCTGCAAAGGGTGGACCGACGTCATATTGAACCCTATGGATTAGGAATGGGATGTCACTTAAGTTCATATGCGAGTCAAGGCAGTTGAGCGAATACTTTTGGCAATATAGTGTATATATATATGCCAATGCTTTAAATCTAGCAGGACAAATACATGGTCTGTAATTATACCCTTTTCCCTACATCATAGAGGATATACACCGATCAGGCATAACATTATGACCACCTGCCTAATATCGTGTTCGTCCCCCTTTTGCTGCCAAAACAGTCCTGACCCATTGAGACATAGACTCCACTAGATTCCTGAAGGTGAACCAGCATTAACTTCTTCAGCAATTTGAGCAACAGTAGCTCATCTGTTGGATTGGATCACACGGGCCAGTCTTCGCTCCCCATGTACAGTGAGCTTTGTCCGCCCATGACCCTGTCACCGGTTCACCACTGTTCCTTCCTTGGACCACTTTTGATAGATACTGACCACTGCAGACCAGGAACACCCCACAAGAGCTGCAGTCTTGGAGATGCTCTGATCCAGTGGTCTAGCCATCACAATTTGGCCCTCGTCAAACTCGCTCAAATCCTTACGCTTGCCCATTTTTCCTGCTTCTAACATCAACTTTGAGGACAAAATGTTCACTTGCTGCCTAATATATCCCACCCACTAACAGGTGCCATGATGAGGAGTTCATCAGTGTTATTCACTTCACCTCTCAGTGCTCATAATGTTATGGCTGATCAGTGTATGTATATATTACATATTTTATTTTATAAAAGGTATTAACTGAGTTTTAAACAAAGCTTTAAAATGTTTTCCTTTAATCGTCTCCATTGTGCAGCATCAGTGGTCCAAAAGCGTGTCCTGTTCATACTGCAGTATTTTTGATCAGTATCTGTCCTTCCCACATGCCTGAAAAGAGTCATGTGAACAGAAAAATTCCCAGTATCTGTCCTGTTCCTTCATTAATTAACATTAGTCTTCATTCTCCAGCAGGCTGTGACCCACATTAGTGTCAGTTCATCAGGCTACGCGCTGGACTCTCGCTCTGTCCCCAGCTGAATGAGTGTCAATATTGTGGTGCTAGATAGCTAATTTTAGTGTGCTACCTTGTTAGCCCATATCTGATCTTTTTCCCCGAGGCAGTCAGGCTCTATAACACCCTGCTGCCCCTCAACACCCAATTGATTAACTGAACTGGACCGAGAAAAGCACCTGATCACACACACACACACACACACACACTCACCTAGTATTCAGAAGATGGCCATCTGGAGTGTGCTGATACTCTCGTATTTTGCACAGGTTCAGCTTTTGCATGATCAAATGCTTCTATTTATACAATTTTTATATGGTGCAGAGGTACACAGGGTAGCATTGGGAGTTTCTGTCTGTGAGCAGTTCTGCATGTTCTCCACGTGTCCATGTTGGTTCCTCCAGGCTCTTCAGTTTCCTCCCACCTTCTCAAAGCACGAAGTAGATGAATTGGTTATGCTAAAGTGTGAAGGTGTGTGTGCAAGTGGCTCACATCCCATTCATTGTGTACTCCTGACTCAGACTGGCTCCAGATCCACCTCGCTGACCAGGATAAAGTGTTTGCTGAAGTTGAATGAAAAATTTTCACTGTTATGCCAAGCTCTGAACTGAATATTACCTACTAGTGCATTTATGTGTTTCACCATTCTGTAGAAACAGGCTTTTGCTCCACTATATTCATTTATTCTGTATGAAATGACATTAAAGTGAACTGAAGTCAGAGCACCTTTTGTAATATTTTGCTGGAAGTGCTTCAAATGAGGTTTTTTTTTTTTACTGTCAGTGTTTATGCATACTAGCGGTAATGTGATGTCTTGTTTTCAGAGAGCCAGCTTCTCCCTGGGAATAACTTCACCACTGAATGCAACATCCCGGGAAACTTCATGTGTGGCGATGGCTTGTGTATCCCTGGAAGCTGGCAGTGTGACGGTTTCCCCGACTGCTTCGACAAGAGCGACGAGAAGGGTTGCCGTAAGTCACCTGAATCTTTTTAATTACGAGCCGAAAACACATGCAAAAGCTTAGCCGGGACACATTCCATGCCAGCGGAGCACCGTGTGAATATGGCAGAATAAAGCACTCGTTATGACTGTTATGCACCAGTAATAACAGCTAGACACACTGCCTCAGGCAAAATGTTTGCTTTGATCCTTCTTTCCTTCCCTGTCTTATTCTCTCAAGCTTTTGTTTCTCTTTTCCTATCTTTTTTTTTTTTTTTTGCAGATGGAAAGGGGGAATGTAGGTACGGCATCATTTTGTATTTTTTTTGCATGGCAGGATCTAGCTCCATGTTGGAAAGCCCCATTGTGTTCTGTATTCTCAACACTGTCAGGGGTTTCCCCTGCCCTTACCGGCATATCTGCTCAGTGTGCTTTCTTCAAGAACTGTTTTATTTTTAATTAAGCAGCATGCAGGCTGTGTGATGTTGGAAAGCAGTAAAGTAGCTCTGAGCCAAACCGCTAAACCCCTGCTGGCCCCTAAAACTCGTTTACTGAGACTGGACGACGCCTCTAGAGAGTCTGGTGTGCTGCTGTCGCCTCCCTCTTACTCAATCTGCCTCTATTCTCTCTCTCTCTCTCTCTCTCTCTCTCTCTCTCTCTCTCTCTCCCTCTCTCTCTCTCGTTCTTTGTTGCTGTGTAGAAGCCTGAGCGGTCTGAGCATCTTGCCTATGTGCTATCTCACTGTATAATGTGGCAGACTGTCCTGTCACTTTAACGTTCTGACAAAACGTGGAACACAAGGTGCTATAGGTTCCATTAGCACAAGGTCTTCAGAGTGGAGGTGTTACACTTTCACAGTATGATAACCTAATCTAAAAAAAAAAAACAACAAAAAGAAAGCTTAGTCCCTCATGTGGTACAGCAGTGAAAATTCAATGAAATATTAGTATGAATTTTGTGTGAAATTTTCTCTTTTTATATGCACAGAATATGCACACATATCGATCAGTATATATATATCAAATCTTTGAATTGTTTTTCATATGTTGTTTTTAAGCCCTGATTAAATGAACTGGGATTTGAGACTGTATAATTTCTGAAACAGGAAGTTACTACCCTGGTAATAACCTAGCCAGGTCACTAAATCTAGTGAACAGTGAAGAAGTTAATGAGACTTTTTGCCTACTTTTACTGATGTCAGTGCCCTAAAATTTATATATAGATAGAATCACTAGACCTTGTCTGAGGATGTGATATGTTCCACCATTGCATAGCCCCAAGTTGGGAAAAAAACTCTAAAATTGCCTGTCAAAACTCCAAACATTTTTACCTCAACCAAGCGATGCCTGGGAAAATATAATAAATAGTGTACAGGAAGACCATGTTTACTGAACCTTGAACACCAATTATGTTTACTGTAAACAGGTTAACAAGCTTCTACTGCAGAGCTAGAGCTGCCTCTGGGGACAGGACATATGGTCCTACAGAATATTTATTCCTTAAACTTTTTTTCCTGGAAATGCTGAACTATGAAATTAAATCGTTTTTGTTTGTTTTTTTCCCCTTCGGATAAACCATGACAAAAATCACAGATATCGGATGTGTGTTCAAAGTGTATATATGGTTAAAACCCTAAAACTCACCTGTGCACTACATACACCGAGCAGGCATAACATTATGACCAGTGAGAGGTGAAGTGAATAACACTGATGATCTCCTCATCATGGCACCTGTTAGTGGGTGGGATATATTAGGCAGAAAGTCAACATTTTGTCCTCAAAGTTGATGTGTTAGAAGCAGGAAAAATTGACAAGTGTAAGGATTTAGGCGAGTTTGAGGACCAAGGACCAAATTGTGATGGCTAGACGACTGGATCAGAGCTGCAGCTCTTGTGGGGTGTTCCTGGTCTGCAGTGGTCAGTATCTATCAAAAGTGGTCCAAGGAAGGAACAGTGGTGAACCGGCGACAGGGTCATGGGCAGCCAAGGTTCACTGATGCACATGGGGAGAGAAGGCTGACCCGTGTGATCCGATCCAACAGACGAGCTACTGTTGCTCAACTTGCTGATGAAGTTAATGCTGGTTCTGATAGAAGGGTGTCAGAATACACAGTGCATGATGGGTCAGGGCTGTTTTGGCAGCAAAAGGTGGACCAACACAATATTAGACAGGTGGTCATAATGTTATGCCTGATCAGTGTACATCTTACATACATTTGAACATTAGGTCACAAAGCTATAAAATATTAGTAGATTTTATATATTCTATGATTCTTAAAACTTACCTAAAACCTCAGTGTTGCTTTTCTGACAAGTCCTTTTTTAAATGTTTATATTTAATTGCTCTAAATTGCTGATAGAGAAGAGCGCTTCCTGGAGTGCCTTTTATACTAAAGAAATCTCTTTTTCCACAGAACACAATGCTATCTGTTCCAACGTTCGCCAATTCACACAGGATGAATATTACCTGGCCAATTATTTCTACTGGTCATGTTATAAGAAGCACTTTAACATTTTTTATTGTGTGCTGAGAATAAAAAGACAGACCTGCATGTTAATTACACCATAATGTTCATTGGTCAGTGGTAACATCACTTCTTCTGAGCGAATAACCGTTTTTTACCCGTTTTTTCCACGTAGAAATTAGAAATCATGTCTCGTCCGACCCCCTGGCTAGCTAAAGACCAGCTTAAGCACATCTTTATCAGATACTCAGTATTCTGAAGAAATGGTTCTCTAAACCTTTTCCCTGATCACCCTGAGACTTGTTTCCAGAGATAAGGGAAGCTTTTGCTGGCCCTGATTATGTCGAGGTCCTTTACTGAGAGACTCAATGTTGGCACCGGATGTTTTTGTATTCCGCTCTCACCCACGATTCCAGCTAAGCCGTAAAAGTTTATCTGTTTACTCCTGGGCGTTTTCTTCAGCACGTTTATTTGAGCATCAAGCCTCAGAGTAAAAGTGTGAAGAATGCTGTGAACAACCCAAAAGTCCTCCCTACTCGTCGCTTTCTTCCATCCACAGAGACTGGCGTCCTGAACGAATGCTCCTCCAAACCCTCTTCAGAATGATCTTCAACAGTAGAGGCTAGCCTTAAGGGAGTGCTGACACAGGGCAGAGACAGGGAAAAAGCCAGAGGTGAGATCACTAAGTTTTTGCTTTGTGTCTCTTCACCCCAGTCATTTGCCCTGTGGGGGATCTGCTGCTTTGTAAAGCTTCAGCTTTCCAGCGCACAGCCAGCGGTGGGCAGATTTTTTAACAAGGCTTTTCATTTGTAAATGCTTCAGACATGGAAGCAAACCACAATAGGCACTCAATCACAAAAGCAGCGGCCTATTCTCCCCGAGAGCAGAGAAAATAAGCACTCTAAGAGAGAAAGGGCAGAAGCAAGTAAAGCAAAAACGAGTCTCAAATGGAAATCAGGCTCCACCTGTATGTTTATCCACTCTCTGATTAACAAGTAGACACACATTTCCTCTGATACGAACGCGTTTCATGTTTTGCCCTGCCATCAGAGCAGATGCATCTGTAGCTCTTTCTATAATGGATCCATTGATCTTAGTTTTGACGGGCAGCCGAAATTCTCTCAGGGCTTGTTAATAACCGCGGCTTCCTGATGTCAGGTCACCGACTCGACTCTTTGTCTCCTCATAAGAAGGCTGTGCAGTTAATGGCAGTGACAGATGAAAAAGCCTCTCGCACAAATTGGGATATTTATGCAAAGTTAAGAGGAAAGGTCAAAGGCAGTTCAGTCCCCCGGGCCTCATTAATGCGAAATTGTTTTTGGAAATTACTCCACCAAAGGGAATGTATAAGATCACAGCTACAGTTAGATGTTAAATAAATCAGGATGACTGTGCGTATTGTGGCTCCTCTGCTTTTAACAATGGGTTTTTCCTGCCTTTTTTCATCTGTGAGTTTTTTGTACAGAGAGTGTAGTCCCTTGGATCACTGTGCATGCATGGCTTTTAAGGGTTTAAAGATTTTATGGGTTTGGTGGAAGCAGACATTTAGCAAAGGTTTAGCTGTAGCATTTACTATTTTTGGCCCCTGGCTTCTATCCTGAATTAAACTTGGAGTGATTTAAACATTTATTAGGGAAAGTCTGCATCAGAGAGAGTGAATAGTCCCTGCTTTTGAAAAATGTTTCCCTGGAATTTCTGCACTGGGACACACAGTTCTTCCAGCTAGTTTACTATGTTTAGGGAAAATAGGTTATGGATCGAATGGCTATTTTTAGCACGTGCTCCTCACTGCAGAACAATACGTCCATGGAGTGGGCTGAAAGCTGATCTAAACTGCTCAGAGTTAATCCAAAAGTCCAGGAGGTGGAGACAAGTCAGTGTGCCTCAGGCGGGATAAGTGTGTTGTATAGAGATGTGTACATTAGGGGATAGGGGTTAGAGCTGGATCAGGTTCTGCTCCACCTCCTGGACTTTTGGTTCTTCTGCAAGGACTTTCTTATTTTTACTGAAAGATTTCTGGAGAAAAATAGATCCACCGTCTCATGCAAAACCCTGGTACAATTGTTGAAATTGACTGTTACAACAGATCTGCATGATACTCATTACTTTTTGTTATTTTTTTATGGATCATGATTGTGTGCGGTCATGGCAGCTTATATTAAATGCCTTTCGCATCTTCACACCGAGGCTGGAGATTTTCTAACCCGGTCATTTCTATGCGTGTGCACACCCTGGAGCAGCACCAGTAATTTAGCAGTGATCTCTGCTCATGTGGTGTGTATCTGTTCACCTCCTTGTTCTATACATGGACTAGCGAGACAGAAAGTTCACCCGAGAGCATCTCATAAGCCTGACCTGCACTCCGTGTTCAGCAGCCTGACTTCCTGAGAGGAAAGAAGAATGGAAATGACTGGCTCAGCCTAGCAAACTAAGCTTACTTTTTGTTTGTGGGTTTTCCTCCCGCACACTATATAGCATCGCTATAAGCCTTGTGCAGTAAATACTATAGTGGGAATTAAATACCACATAGTAAAGCTACTGCTTTAGAAAGATCCAGCAGTTCGTAACCTTCACCACGTAACAGATTTCGGATCCGTGTGAACCTGCAGCTCGTACCGATCCCTCACTGAGCATTGCACTTCCTCCACTCTGTCTCTGTCACATTTTTTGAACAGGTTGTGTTTTAATTATGGTTTCTAATGACCAACTACTGCAAAGGTCACTTTTAATTAGATCTTGCTTCTGAATTCTTTATGCCGCATATTAATGGCAGTGTTTCAGCATCGCTACGCTTTCATTCCACGCAGCATTTATTTAACAGTGTGTGTGAGGTCTTGCGTCGGACTGGGTGAGGATTAAGACGTACTCACAGGAATGCTGACACCGGTAACACCAGGATAATAAGGGGTCATCGGGTCAGAATGTCTTGCGGAGGATGGAGGAAGATTTTGTTAAGTCTCTGGGAGAGAAAAGACTCAGGCGCTTTATCTAATGCTGCCACGGATTACCTTCGGTTTTCCCCGCAGCTCAAATCCGGACAAACAACATAAAGCCCACACACCCTTAAAAAAAAAAAAAAAAAAAACCTCACCACTTTCCTTACATCCAATCAGTTCCGCTTACGGCTTTCATCAATCTCTTCAAGAACACACTTTATTGAGATTGATGTCTCAGGCCTAAAATATACAGATGAATTGTGAAGCGTGACTTCATCGTACATTCATCATTTATAAATTCCACAAGACTTATTTCCATCAGCAGCACACAGTGACGAGAGTCATCAAAGCCGCGCTTAATATTAATATTAAACCTAAAACCTGCACAGATCACCAGTTAGTTTATGAGGCTTTAGGATTTCATTAGCATGTAGGAGTCTAGATAGAGGCTTGTAAAATGATCACCCCATAAATTTGTCATATCTATTGGAATTCATCTTGAGAAGTGCATCTGTGTGTGTGTGTATGTGTGTGTGTGTGTGTGTGTGTGTGTGTCCAGTAGCTCTTACATTTCCTTGTTAAAGCTACAGAGCGTTAAGTGGCAGTGGAGTCAAGAATATATTCTGTCTGTTTATTACTTAAAGTCTTTAAGTCTTTTAATGGAGCCAGGGCTCTGTTCTCTAGACACCACAACATGGAGTGTTGGAGCTGGAGCAGGGTGGAGTTTGCTGGGATTCATATAAATTGGTGCATTTTTGCAGTACCTTGAATGTAATTTTTCCCTTGTCACTTGTAAAAAGTATAAAAGAGTATAAAAGAATTTCAATTTTACATTTAATGCAAGCAATTTCATAACCTTGGTGTATATCACAGCAACAAATGCAATATACTTCACTGTGGATGACAGCAGTGGCACAAACCGAATTATTTTATTATTATAATTGTTAAAGTATTTTTAATATTTAAAGATAGTGGAAAAACTTTCATTAATCTTATATTGGATATGAAAATACTTTGAAATTGTCTAGCTCTACCTGCTCTGGGCTTGAGACCCAGTGTCCTTTTGTCAGAAACCTGCATTCTACAGAAATTGGTCAAGTTTTCCATTAAAGGTCCATTTTTATCATTTGTTATTCCTTTTTCTTCCCGTGTTTGGCATCCACTACCTATTGTAAAAGGGGGTTCCACTCGAAACGCTTCCTAGAGTTAACCGTTTTGCTAAAACAGCAGGTAAAATCAGATTTATTTTTCCCTTCAGACGTGACAGATTAATTATAGAGACGTTATTAGTTACCATCGAAGTGAACTCCTCGCTCTGGCTGTCTTTCCACGTGAATCCTGCAGGTCCTACATTATATGAAAACAAATTAAACACCATAAAAGCACACAGTAATTAAGTTACTTCTTTCATTAAACTTTGCAGCCGTTGCATGGGAGAGAGCTCGTTTATGTGGATAAGTAGAAATGATCGGAAAACGGTTTTTCTGATAACATTACTGACCCACAAAACTATTTTTTTTAACATTAAATGCTGCGTGTTGTATTCATAAGCTCGACTCTCTCTTCTTTTCGGAGATATGTGCTCGCTGCTGAGGATGATGCACTTCATTGTTATTCAGTCTTTGTTCACTCAGATACATAGTGAGATCTAAAATCCTGCTTTATTGTCCGTTCCAACTTATTTCTTTTTCAATATATAGATTTTCTTTCATGTTATTGGGATATTCTCCAGCTACACTGACAGTAAGTAGTGCATCCCACGAGTTGAGTCAAATCCAGTTGAGATCATGTAAGATGCGGAAGCTGAATGCCTCGTCTCCTGTTTTATAGGATAGAAGAAGACCCGTATACGTGATCATCCGCATTAGCGTACTCGGGTGTTAAATTACGGCGCTCCTACGCAGAGGTTGGCCGGGGCTGGCGTTAGAATGTAACGAGAGTAAATGTCACTGGATATTGTGACAGGGTAGTATTGTGTAGAGACAATGAACCCGTTACATCACACAAGCTTACTAGGTTGATTAATTAGTGTGGAAAGATGACAGCTGCTCTTTTCAGAATCTGTAACACGCAGGTATGGATGAAAATGTTCAGCACAGAGCATGTGACTCCCGCTAGCACAACACACACGTGCTGTGTACACTCAAATAATCGATTTTATGTGAGACAGAACATACGGGGCTCAAGTGGCTCTGGGTCGTTGACCGGAAAATCAGGATTCAAGCCCCAGTATTACTGAGCTGCCACTGTTGGGCCCCCAACCCACCCTGCTCCATGGGTGCTGACCCTGCACTCTGACCCCAACCCTCAAGGATGGGATATGCGAAGAAAGAATTTCACTGTGCAGTAATGTATACGTGACAAACTCTTATTGCTGAAACATTCGGCAATCACCTAGTTACATTTTGTCATAATAGCCTTATCCTTGTATCCCTTCGTACTTAATTAGCTGACTAGTATAGTGGACTAGCTAATGGATTTTTTTTGTGGCTCAGCAGTGATGACAGATATTACATCAATTCTAAAATTGTCTCAGTGGGATTTTATCTGTTCAGGGAAATAGATTTTTTACTGTTATATAGATATGGGCTGCATTATACAGATAAGATAAATAACTAACAATAAACAGAAATGGTGCACTAAGGCTTCTTGCCGTGTAAATAAAGCCTTTCAGAAATGCTTTTAATTGTTCAGCAGCTCCACAAGTCTTCAGGATTGTTGTTGTTGTTTTTTTTCCCATTATCAGCCATGTGCACTTGTTTATTACACAGCGGCATAGTAATGAGCGTTCTATTGCAACAGGGATTTTTCAGATCTCTATGGGCCATTAACTTTCACCGCCAAGAGGGTTTTACTGCAAGGATAAACAAGGCAAAGGAATCACTGTTAATTCCTCAGACAACATAGCTCAAGCATGTTTTAATTGTTTAATTCCTCACTATAATAATATTTACATCAATATTTCAATATGCTGCCCCCCCCAGGATCGTTTGCATCCTGTATGTACCGTGCGCATTTACTTATTTGTGAAAGAAGAAGATGATTATAATTTAGAAATGTAGCTGCAAGCAGTGTCGGTGCATCGTGGATATCCTGACATCATGCTGACAAACTCGTCTTTCAATCTGAAGAAGTATGAAAAATGTTTGTACACAAGCCAGTTGGTGCTGCTATGACAATGACTCACTAATTTCTTGAATTTCCCCTGCGGGGGATTAATAAACGTGTATCTCATCTCATCTCCTCTCAGTGGTGTGTGTTTGGAAAAAAGCACAAAAACTGTCAAATTTACACTACATTCCGTGATGTACAGTGGAATTATGCCACCCTTTGAGGATCATCTGTTATCGCCTCACCACAGCAGCAGCACCTCTGCAATTTGACCTTCATCGTAGATATTATCACATCATGCTGTTAGGCAGAGATAATAGATGTGCAATATTTTTTAACAGGACCAATGTGTCTCCAAAATTTGTTGCCTATAGTTGAAACCAGACGTCTACAATCAAGCTCTCGGGCTACGACCTGCACTTCGAATGTACACTTTACATCTGAGAGTTTGTTGACATCTGACCATCACACCCATATGAAGACCTTCCCCAGAACTGTTGCTACAGAAGGAAGCCCACAGTTACAGAGGAACCTCGGCATATTTATTTAATTCGTTCTGCATAAGGTGAAAATTTGTATTGTGAAACGAAAATAATGTAAATACAGATAATCTGTTCCAGCCACTCAATAATATTACCAATACGAAGCGTATGGTGTCTTACAAAGAACTGACCCAAGCCAAGCATTCCATGCCTCACAGGAAGTCGTGCCACCTAGCTTGGGCTAAAAATAGAATAAAGCACCCACGCTAGTCAACAAAAAAAAAACCCCGCAAAAAATCATGTAGCTTTTGAACGCATACCGAAGGCAACGTTGGTATTGTGGGTTGATTCTTTCGAAAAACAGCTTCCACTGACTGAAAACAAGTTTTGACCGATTCCAGGACGTATCCGCAACTTAGCCGGGGTTTGGTTCGGTTTGTTTGTCTACAGAAAATGCTTCTTATTATTTCAATTCTTCAGGCGACAATTCGTAAGAGAGAGCATTCGTATGCCAGGGTTCCACAGTATCTGGGATGTCATTCCGTTACAATTTAATTCACTGGACCATGAGGCCCAAATGTGTTCCAGCATGACAGTGCTCCTGAATGTAAAGCGAGCTCCTTGAAGACATTACCAAGATTGGAGTGGAAGAACTCAAGTGGCCTCTGTGTATGATAGAATTGGACCAGTGCAACACACATTACCATATCAGTGTTGTGTTAAGAACAATCAATCACACTGAAGATGGTGGTCACTTCTCACTAATGGAGGGAGTAGGGGGACTGGTGAATGGGCTACAGGCACTAACTGTAAATCTTAACACTCTTCATACAAGCAGTCAGCTTTTACAGGGGGTCTCTTCTCTCTCTCTCTCTCTCTCTCTCTCTCTCTCTCTCTCTCGCCCACCCTACCTTTCCCTTTCTCCCTCCTTCTCTCCCTCTCTCTCTCTTTGTCCTTTTGATCTGAGGTTAAAGTCAGGTGACTGGGTCAGTCAGTCTATTACAAAAGGATTGTCTGCTTAGGATTGTGTTTATTTGAGGGGTATTTTTATAAGTGTTTTGGCATAGTTTTTGGGTGTTTTGTGTGTGTGTGTGTGTGTGTGAGAGAGAGAGAGAGAGACAGACAGAGAGAGACAGCAAGAGAGAAGCAGGTGTCTACATAGCACGCTTAATGGATGGCTGATCAATGAGCTGGTATAATTAATACTAAAGAGCAGAGATGGAATATCGACCAGGTTGTGTCTCTCCTTCTTCCTGTTTCCCTACAGCTTACAGACCACCCTCCTTCTCCCCCCTGCAGCCCAGGCACAGCAAAGTGGGTCTGAATTGTATAAAAAAAAAAAAAAAAAAATTAAAAATGTCCACTCATTGTGTCAAGAGCTCACTTGAAACAAACCTATTAAGAGACATGAACAGCGCTGTTGAATATTTCATCTTTCTCTTTCAAAGCTCTTGCTGCTTAATTCTGCTGAGGATATCCATTTGCACAGATCCACTAAAGCCGGCTACTTAAACAAACCTGTTCTGCAGGGGGCTGTGTGATTGATACTGTTCGAACCCTCTCTATAGAAAAATGAGATCTGTGTTGCTCGTGATTTACAATGCCGCCAAAGAATCCGAATGTTTTAAAACAGCGAGCAAGACCAAGTTGTAGCACAGATTTGTGGTGGAATGTTATTGCAATACTGATCAAGGCCAAGGTCAAAGGAGCAGGGATTACTTCGACCTCTCACGCCGCCCCCCTGTCTGTGTTCCTAATGCCCTCACGGCTTTCACACAGACTCCATTACCTATCGATTTCTCTCCCTATAGGAGTGCATCCCCAAGCTCAAAGAAACCTTTCATCTCCTCCACTATACATACCTACCATCATTCTTTCTCCACTTCCATCCCCCACTGCCTCTCTCTCTCTCTCTCTCTCTCTCTCTCTCTCTCTCATTCCTGCTGAATGAGCTGAATGCCCCATTCCCCACACAGGACTTCTGTATTTCTATTCAGTTTTATTTATGCCATGCTTTTAAGAATGGACAAAGCAGCTTTACAGAAATATGGCTATAGATTTATATCCCCAAAGAGAAAAAAGCAGCAGCAGTGAGGAAAACTCCCCGAGACAACATGAAGAAGACGCCTGGAGAGAAATAAGACTGAGAAGTGAACCATCATCTACTGACCGTACCATACCAGTATTCTGTAAAGACAAAGAGTTTTGAGCTGAAAGGATTTTCAGTTTAAGGCATATTCTGTTGCAGAGCTGCCAACAGTAGGGCTGCCAAAGGCAAATCATTAATAGTGAATTATTCATGCAAATTAATCTGCAAATACGGCATTAATCAGCGTAAATATGACTTATAAATGAGAACAGCTGTAACAAACATTATTTGGATTTTGTTTTTTAAATATGGTGAAAGAAAACTGTGAGGAACATCTTAATGTTTTGTAACTTAAAATCAACTTGTCTCCTCTTAAGACACTCTGTTGTTTATTCCCTGTTATAATGACAATAATTCATTTAAATTACAAATAATAAGTATGATGATGTGAAGCAGAAACTGATTCGGATTTAAATAGCTCTTTCTCTGTACATCTACCAGTCTCCATTAAACTTGGAAATTGCTGCACATACACCGATCAGCCATAACATTATGAGCACTGTTAGTGGGTGGGATATATTAGGCAGCAAGTGAACATTTTGTCCTCAAAGTTGATGTGTTAGAAGCAGGAAAAATGGATAAGCGTAAGGATTTGAGCGAGTTTGATGAAGGGCCAAATTGTGATGGCTAGACCACTGAATCAGAGCATCTCCAAAACTGCAGGTCTTGTGGAGGTGTTCCCGGTCTGCAGTGGTCAGTATCTATCAAAAGTGGTCCAAGGAAGGAACGGTGGTGACCCGGCAACAGGGTCATGGGCGGTCAAGGGGGCAACATAATATTAGGCAGGTGGTCATAATGTTATGCCTGGTCGGTGTATCTGACGAATAGCAAGCAGGAGTTTTAGGGTATTCTAGGTCTGAATGTTTGTAGAAAATAAACCTTGTTGTAATGTTTTCAATCCATCACACAACTTGACACAAAACCCCCATACCCCTCCGCCCTCTCCCTCACCCCCCTCAATTTCATCTTTTTGACTATATGTGGAATTAATCAGGCTTTTTTTTGTGTTTTCTAAAACTGCCTTAACAGTTTTTCCACACAGGGCTCGGTTACTTTAGGAAACATTTCCATTGGTTAAGTAAAAACATGTTGAACTCAATGATAATCACCTAACCAATGCAGCTGAAATCTAGATGAGATGAATACAGTATGTGTAGTTTGTGTAAGTGTTCAGTCTCCTAAGACTTTAGTAGTACTAACTATGGCTGCAGTTACAGCAACCTGGACACTTTCCCCACAACACAATGCTGCCTCCACCATGCTTTATCCTGTGAGGATGCTCATGAACAGTAAGGATTTTGCCTAGTTCTGTTCCTGTCTTGTCAGACCAGAGAAACGTTTACATCATTATAAGTAATGTATTTCAAGGTTGTAACACAAACTGGTAAAAGAAGTGAGTACCTCTATAAGTCGCCGTATCTTAAGGACAAAATGAAGATGCAGTTTTAATAACAGAAGACTTACAGTGTTAACTGTTTAGACAGGGACCCAAACTTCATTTGAAGCAACGGCATGAACTGTGTTTGTAAAGTGCACATCTTTAGTGCGGGATCATCCACAACAACAGAAAGTGAATCCAGTGTAGCTTATGGTGATATTACTGTACAGTCCTGAGAGTCAGAGCCTGGTCCAGGCTTTATAAAGATGCTAAAGTTTCCCCATCTTGAGTACTAAGACTAAGAATATGTGTTTTTTGCTTTTAATTAATAATTCAATTCTGTTAGGAAGCCAAACCGTTTTCTAGTTTCATAATTGAGAATTGGTTTCTTTTTCCCGTGTGTATATTACGTCCCTGCCAAAGCCTGCAACACAAAATCGTTTCTCTTGACGCAGTTGTCCATTACATTAGTCTTTATCCTTTTTTAATTTGATTGCAGTGTTTTATATTATAAAATATTAAATATTTACCAGTTTGCTAGAATTCACATTACTCCTAGCTGCCAGTTAAATTTAAGTGATTCTAAAAAGAATTGAAAGTTACATCAGGGGCCATGTGCTTTTCCATAAGCGCACAGGAACATCTGCCAAAAAATAGATCAACTTTGACATACAGTACAAATTCTGCCAAATAGCTTACAAAGGCACTATAACCGCTTCAGCTGCATAAAGGACATGTTTTATTCGTCTTCCTGTTCGAGATCCACCGAATGCCTTTTTTCTTCACACTCCCCCGTATGTCAGAGATACATTGAGATCAAACGCTGATCCGTAATATACTGGAAAATCAATGCGCCGGAAAATGATGGCTTTTCTTCGAAAATCTGTATGGACCACCTGAGTGATCTGAAAGAAAAATCTTGGCACAGCAAAACAAATCTGGGTGCATGCAGAGCATCTGAAAAACACGCCACAGGGACTGCATTCGCTAGTGACAGTTTTGCAGATTTAGTTTAAGGTTCGAGAATTCTGAAAATGGTGGGTCACTTGTACTCCAAACAGAACGTCAAGGTACAGAGCACACGAGAAGAGGAAGGAACTCATGCAGTATTACAGTCTCACAGAAAAGTATACTAAACTGTACACCGACCAGGCATAACATTATGAACACCTGCCTAATATTGTGTTGGTCCCCCTTTTGCTGCCAAAACAGCCCTGACCCATCATGCACTGTGTATTCTGACACCTTTCTATCAGAACCAGCATTAACTTCTTCAGCAATTTGAGCAACAGTAGCTCGTCTGTTTGGATCGGATCACACGGGCCAGCCTTCTCTCCCCACGTGCATCAGTGAACCTTGGCCGACCATGACCCTGTCGCCGGTTCACCACTGTTCCTTCCTTGGACCACTTTTGATAGATACTGACCACTACAGACCGGGAACACCCCACAAGAGCTGCGGTTTTGGAGATGCTCTGATCCAGTCGTCTAACAATTTGGCCCTCGTCAAACTCGCTCAAATCCTTACACTTGTCCATTTTTCCTGCTTCTAACACATCAACTTTGAGGACAAAATGTTCACTTGCTGTTCATGGGTGCGTGTGTGTTGTTTACCTGGCACCAGGATGCACTATGTGGGATGTGCTGGACAAGTCTGATCCATGGAGACCCCACCTAGCAACTTACAGGACTTGGAAAGGATCTGCTGCTAACATACTGGTGCCAGATACCACAGCACACCTTCAGGGATCTAGTGGAGTCCATGCCTCGACGGGTCAGGGCTGTTTTGACAGCAAAAGGGGGACCGACCCAATATTAGGCAGGCGGTCATAATATTATGCCTGATCAGTGTATATTTGCCATATATGATATGATGGAGTTCTCCATGATAAAGGTACAAATAGTTTTTAAAGACTGAAGAGAAATTCCTCGGCAACGCTGAAACAATGTCCTTTAGACAGATAAGGTGAAAAAAAAACCAATTTGAAAAACCTACGTGAGCTATTTCCTGTAATATTTGTAGAACACAAACCACTGCCAATACCAGCACAAAGATCAATAATACTAATTAAATAAGGAAGAACACACTTTGTGTTTGTAAGCAGCAGACTGCAGAATAATAAATTAATTATGTACAAAATTGTAGATAAGTAAGGTATAAAGCACCTCAGGGAATGCTGGTATTAGGCAAATAATCCACAACAGAGTGGTGTGATGGCTGTTACCCCTGAAATTGAATGTCCTTCCTAACAGTGTGTACCAAAGTGTTTCATTTTTCTCATTTAAAAGTGTTATGCCTCTGAGACGAGGTGGTGATTTTGATCGGCGTGATATCTCACAAACAAGTGATTGAAAGTTTGGAGTGTTTCTAAGGAATTTTTATGATAAACAGCAAATGGGCTACATAGGATGTTACAGCCAGGCCTAATGTTAATGGTGACAGATGTATCCACAGAGATGACATAGGTGCAAAGTTTATTAAGTAAAGGTCAGCACAATGAATGCTACAAGATTGTTCCTGGACTTATATTCTAGCAGCTTTAAACAGTCCCTCCATCATCAGCATTTTGTTTCTTTCCTCAGGATCACTGCAGTGTTACCAAGAAACCACAATGTCCTCGCTTCTGAAGACTTTCCCACGTCTAAAAAATGACTGCCACAAAGTGCTGATACTATCACCACCCTCCATAAAGGGAAAACATCATCATATCAATAATTACACACATCATTTGAATCTGATCCTGTTGCTATAGAAACAATACAGCATCACCTTAATGACCACTATTGTTAGAGCTGCTACTGTAGAAAATTAAACACCATTTAGTTTAGATGTAATCTTCTGACCAATCAGAATTGAGCAGAGGCGTGGCACTGGGTTTGTAGAACGCGTACCAGCCGTGTACGACAGTGTGTATGTGTGTCTCTCTCCTTTGAATCACATTGACCGTTGTCTCAGGCTAGGCATACCTTAAGGATTTGGTGTGCCTGCACTGTGTGACCTTGTTTCCATTAGCACAGAGGATAAACTGTAACTAAATCTGGATGCAGGGGCTGGGGTTTCTGTAAACAACCCCTGTTTCAGCTCAACAGATGGAGAAGAGGAGGGAAATGTTGGCCAGGAATTAAAAGATTTCAACAAAAGGGGCAGTGGGGCTAAGGAGATGAGGAGGGAGGATGTGTGTGGTTGGAATTCCTCAGAAAGGGTAACCCCTTAATGGCAGGAAGGAAACCTGAAACATGAAGGCCATGAATATTATTCCTGTGCTGGTGTCTTGTACAGTTTGTTACTCGAATCACATCTAAGCCTGGCTCGGTTGCTCTTGTGTGTAAAGCAAAGCTCGGTGTGTGAAGGTTATTAAACTGCTAGAACCAGATCGATGTGATGTTCTTTATGCCTCTTATGTCCAACATCCATGAAATTAGCATGAGTTGGGAGTCGAGCCAGCGTGAGAACGGCCACGGCCCATGTGCTCGCACGGCCGGCTGCAGATGTAGAGGCTCTGAATGAAGCTGGCAGAGAAAAGAAAAAGAGAGAACAGTAATATTGTCGGTGTGCACCGGTTCAGGCCTGACCCATCCTCCAACCCTTTATTGCTTCTCTTTAATTCAATTTCAGCTTCGTTCGAGGGCAAAAAAAAAAAGTATTAAAGCAGAAACAAAAAGGTTTTTGGCGCAGCAGACCGTGGTGTGTCATTACCACTGCTGTTAGTTCTGAAGTAGAGTACAAAGAAAAGAGAGGGAGTGAAAGAGAGTGGAAATTACTTGCCTTTATCCTCTGTGTGCATGGTGATATTTTTAATTTACAGTCATGCACAAATCTGGTTTTTTTTTGTTTGTTTTTTTATTTTGTTTTGCTTTTGTTTTATGGCAAGCCATTCTTCTTAATGTAACCATTTAGATTGCAGTGTGAACACTACTTTCAAAAGAAACAAAAATCCCCAAATATTGCGAATTAACAGGCTGCATATATGAGCCAAGACATGACCTTAGACTTAAACAGTTGGGCTTCTCTGTGTGTCTTTCTTTATTCTTCTCTCTTTGTTCTTTCCGTCTATTTAATACAGAGCATCATTAAAAACAGCCACATCCATTGTAAGGAGACTTATATATCTTAGTCCCTTTTTAGTTTTATGCTAGACATTTCCCCTCTCTCTCTCTCTCTCTCTCTTACTCTCTTTGTCCTTTTTGAGAAATGAGGAAGAAATGGCAGCGGTTGCTCTAGAGGAGAGCTCTCTCTCTCTCTCTCTCTCTTGTGGCCCAGCACGCAGATCATGTGTAACTCATGATGTGACCTTTCTGCTGGCTCGACCATTTGTCATTACCGCTGTTTTCCAGCAGACGTCTCTCAGAGACCTCGAGGATGATGTCTTTGTTTATGCCATAGACTGCAGAGACAGGGATATCAGAGTCCGATACAGCTTCTTCATGGAGCTCAGGAGGAAATACTATAGGAAGATTGCTTAGGTACACTTCCAAAGCCAGAGTAGGAGACAGCATGCTTTGTCTTTCTAAATCTATTGTGAAAGCTGCTCAATTATTGAAGCAGTTTTTTTTTGTCTCGTTGCAAAGCATTCAGATGTCATTGGATCTCTCTTTTCTATTTACATAATGGAGTAAAACAGCCCATAAACTAAAATCCAGCCCATTGTTTGGGTCTTCAGTGTATGTGGACATTTAATTGATGTGAGTTTAGGATATCCGTATCAATGGGAATCTAAAGAGGCTGCCTACTCTAGTTTCCGCACCTCCTTCTGCATATGACAGATGCTAAAGTGCATGCAAATCTGTCTTACTTAGCAGCCTGTATCACGTTTAATTGGCGAGACTATGCACTTTGCTTGCATAATCAGGAACAAAGTGATAAATCCAGCCACTTTTATTCTCAGACCGAGGCCACTTTTTTTTTTTTTTTTTTTATCTCACTGGAGCATGGCAGCATAAAAGCCTTGCAAATTTCCTTACCGCTTTTTGACAAGCTCTGAGCCAAACATTGATAATGATTGTGGCTCATTTATCATTTTGGTGACCATAACAAAATGTAAGTTGCTTGGGGATCTTCTCATAAGGAATACTGTAATTATATTATTCTCAGGAGGATACTCAGGAGGATCCAGGGACAGTTTGAGTTCCTGAACCATAGTCGTAGAAATGATTTTCAGCAGAGCAGGAACTCCTGAGGTGGACCATGTGGTACTGGACATGACAGAGTGGACAAATGCAAGCTTCAAAAAGACCAAACCTCTTTTTCTTTTCTTTTTTTTTTTAAGAGATGATCAAAATTAGGCACATTTTCCGTGAAAACATCGATAACGTCTTCATGTTATGTCATACGGTGCCAACAGACGTAAAAAACGTTAATAAACTAGCAAAGACACGATTACATCGCTGTGTTGCTGTATTTTTGCATTGTACTGAAATGATATATTGTGAATAATGAAATGGAAGTGGAAAACAGAATCTTGTTCAGGAACAATGCTTAGTTTTTTAACATTTTTTCGAAACTTATTGGAAAGGCACAAAAAAATGACAAGTTTCTGAAGTACCTTTTGACCTGGATGCCTCTGGGAGATGCCGTATTACTGTGTTCACCTCTGCTTTCCTCGTTTCCTCTCTTACAGCAAAGGTGAAGTCTAAGTGTGCCCCCACGTTCTTCGGCTGCGCTAATGGCGTCCACTGCATCATCGGCCGCTTCCGCTGCAACGGCTTCCGCGACTGTCCCGACGGCAGCGACGAGGACAACTGCAGTGAGTATAACACAGAAACCACAGCTGGGGCCAGTCGCACAGGCCTGTTACTCCCGAGCAGAGCCACACTGACTGATCTGAAAATCCTTTTCTTATTGAACTGACAAAGCTAGTACAGAGAGGACAGTACAGGCTGTGCAGTGCTACCAGCTTTGTTTTAAACTTTTTACACCGAAAGTAAAAAGAGTCCCGAGTCTTAGTTTTGAGCAGTGTTGTTGAGGTTAGAAAGGATTTTTTTCCCGCAGTGCTTCAGGTTTTTTTTTGTGGTTCATTTTCAGACAAAATTTAAGTTTCATTTTTTAGTTTCACAAGCGCACACAAATTTCTAGCAAATAATAAATCTGACTCCGTCCTGGGTGTATCCTGCCTTGATGCCCAATGACGCCTGAGATGAGGCACAGGCTCCCTGTGACCCAAGGATAGATCGGATAAGCAGTACAGACAATGAAAAAAAAAAAAAAAAATCTGTGTATCATATATAATATTCACGGGCGTATCATTCTTGGCTGCTCAGCTGAAATCAATTGAGATGAGTCCACTAGAGCGTCTGGGAAGTCCAAAAATGGTGCTGGACAAGCCTCATCGAGCTGCCATGTGCCTCTGATCTGACTCACAATGGATTTTGACTATTCTATAGTGTAAGGAGCTTATTACGGTTTTATTCAGCTAAACTCCAGAGCGGCACGAGAGAAAATTTTCTCCATACCATCCAGAGATCACAAGTTCACGCTTCAGCCATCAGTCCTGCACTAGTCAAACGGGAGTATCTGTGAACTCGGGTGTGCAGAAAATGGTGGCTGGTGGAGATAGAAAAGAAAAGACTGGGAGGTTGGCATTGCAGATCTCAGGTACAGTTTATCTTGGGTGAGAATGAGCTAAATTGAGGTGAAAATAAAACCAGAAAAAGAAGGAAAATGACTGTGGGAATTGTGTGCACACCTACACGAAGTGAGATTCATTAAAAGCAAAAGAAACTTTTAAATAAAGACCGTAGTATTGTGTAGTATTTAATGTGAAATATTTTCATCGTAACATTAGTGCGGTTAACCTCATTCCACTGGCTCGACTAGTCTGCAATCCCGCAGCGGAGACTAGTGAATGTATTAGTCGATTACATCTCTAGTGCTGGAGTACCTGGGTCTGATTCTCCTTCTCTACACACCCCAGGGTAAAAAAAATATGAATGTTTCCAGAAGCACCTACAGTATTTGACTATGAATATATATATATATATGATTGCTGGATCGTTGCTGTTACCGGGAGTGAATATTCGGGTCTAATTCTGGCTGCAATAAAACGACTACACTTGGCAATTGGTGGAATTTACAACTTTTTCCAATAACTTGTGCCTGCACACGATCCTCGGCTAATTAATTGGAAAGAACATTTGATGCTTGAAAATGTGTCACAGTGCATCAAAGTGCTCCACGCTCTCTCTCAGCTGTAATTCATAGTTTTGGATCTCGTTCTTCCCCTCCTGTCTGCTCCAGCCTGGGATTCCGACAGCGTAGTCTAGCTGCTCAGGCTGTGTGATTTTAATAAAGCAAATCCCATCATGCAGGGAGAGCTGTTGGGTGTAGCCTGCAGGGCATCATGTATGCTCAGATCTAATCTAACCTGTTAAACACAACTGTGCTCGAAGCAGACAGAACGTTCTGCTATGTGATTGCCTCGATCTGTCCTCTAGATAATTCCGCCTCGGTTTACCTCTCATAAACTAGACGAGCACAGAATGAAAGGTGGATTTGTTCGCATGGTAAATGAGGTTTCTTCAGAGAGAGCTTGTTGTTTCCAGAGGTTTTTACGTCATCCGCGTTCGATTTTTGATTTTGATTACAAGAGTACGACGTGTGGTACACGAAAGTCTTTATGAGAATTATGAGACAAGGCTCTAAAACCTAGATCAGCCAACAAAGTGTCAGGAGGAGACTGGAGCAAAGAAGACCACGAAGCAGAGCACAACGAATCACTGTCGGAAAAACAAACAGGTTTTGTGTTCTTGTAACTCAATTATATGAAAATAAGCTTATTTTACAAACCGTCTAGTTCCGCACAGATAAGGCCGTCTCAGCTGGTGTGCAGGACCCAGGACATTATTTTTCTTCAGGCATCCAGGTGAAAGCAGAGTGGCTTGTGTATGCTGTGTGCATACAAATAAACTACTGAACAGAAACATAACCGGCAAATGACAGCTTAGCAAATTAAAGCGTTTAGAAAATACTTGAATAAAAAAAGGTGCAGTAGTGGGGTTTTTTGCTGTACAAATAATCTGGAAGATATGTAGAACATGATACAAAAATATATATATCTAAAGATAAAGGGTGATCTTATTAAAAGTGAATAAATGCACTGAGAGGGCCCTTTCAGAAGACTTCTGGTCAGTTGTTTGTATTTGGATGGTCATTTTATGTGTCCTGGGGGTGAAGCTACATGAACATTCAGATGTCAATCCCACATTATGGTTAGAGATCTAATTTTGGTGGGGGAAAAAGACTAATCTTACCTAATGATCCTTTAATAAACTTTTGGATTGCTTAAATAGCTCCTGCTGTTATTAACCCATTATTAATGCTTTATTAAGTATTATTTATGATACACTTGTGGTTAACGCTGATTACATTTCTGACAGGAATGTATGAGTTAAAGAGAGCCGGCTGAGCGTTTTCCGTGGTGTTAGACGCCTTCACGGCTGTAATAAGTGGTGATGAGAGAGCTGTTTAACGCTGAGAGATCAATGACAGATCATTGTGTGTCTGTACACAGCGGGAGTGCAGTTAGCACAGGTCATACCCTACATTTGTAGCTCTCTGCCATAGGGCTAATGATGGCTGTTAAGACGATGACCTCCTGTCATTAAAGATCCATAGTAAAGTTTGCTCTGTGCTCTGTGTCTCCTCTCTCTGCAGCAGGTAATCCTCTGGTGTGTTCAGCGGCTCGCTTTCACTGCAGGAATGGCCGATGCGTGGATCGAAGTTTCCTCTGTAATGGTCAAGACAACTGCCAGGACAATAGTGATGAAGAGAACTGCCTTTCCACAGCAGGTATCTGATCACACACACACACACACAGTCACTACTCTAGTGAAACCCTATACATGATTTATTCATTTATATCTTCTTTTATATCGTTTTATTTTTCTTGACTGTCTATACACTACTGCCTTCATTTACACCAGACTCATTTCTAAGACGTTTTTCAGTGGGTGTCAGACATCACAGATACGCCTTCATTTTAACAAGTGTCTCAGTCTAGCTTGTAAAAAAGTGCACTTATTTTATCTCATCGCTTATTTTTCTGCTGAAATTAAGTGAAGCATAAACTCCACAGGAGTCCATTCATATAACACAAGGACACTATCTATATCTAAAAACCTGGCATCACTGTGCCGTGTAAGAATCATGTGCTGAACAAATCTCTCCCATCCCCTGAGTTTCATGGATGAAGTTTACAGTTGGGCATTTATTTTCTTGCAAAAAATTAAAATGAAGTGATGAGAGATATCTTTTGTGAAAAAGGGGGATACAACTGAATGAAAGTATTGAATCAAAAGCATAAGGATGAAATTTAAGATTGTGTAACACATGGCTTTTATCCAGAGGGGTTTTTTGTATGGTATTATATCATTTCTGTATTTTGCATATGTATATGATTACAGTTGCGCTCATTTACAGCATGGTATAGCTCACCAAAATCTGAAAACTGTGCACAAATGTGGTCCTCAGAACATATCAAGGACATCTGTAAACACCCTCTGTGCTCCTCTTCCCTCTCCATCTCTCCCTCTCTTCCTTTCCATCTCTCCCTCTCTTCCTTTCCCTCTCTCTCCCTCTTCCTCTTCCTCTCTCTCCCTCTCTCTCTCTTTCTTTTTCTCTCTCCCCCTCCTCTCTCTCTCCTTCTGTCTCCCTCTGTCCCTCTCCGTTTCTCTCCTTCTCTCTCCCTCTCTCTCTCTTTCTTTTTCTCTCTCCCTCTCCATCTCTCTCTCCCCCTCCTCTCTCTCCCTCTCTCTCTCCCCCTCTCTCCCTTTCTCTCTCTCTCCCTCTTGCTCTCTCTTTCTCTCTCTCTCTCTCTCTCTCTCTCTCTCTCTCCCCCTCTGTCTGCCTGTCACTGTCTATCTCATTCTTACACACACCAATTTTTGTGCCTCGCTCTAAACACTTCCCAAAAACACGCACACATGCTCTCTCTCTCTCTCTCTCTCCCTCTCTCTCTCTCTCTCTCTCTCTCTCTCTCTCTCTCACTCTCTCTCTCTCTCTCTCTCTCTCTGCATGGCAGACTTGCTGTAATGAAACGCCAGCTTTCCTTGAGCTCTGAGCTTCTAGCATGCTTTCCACTAATAAGAACAGAGCTGCAGGTGACAGATAAGACCCACACCATCCTAGTCTAATGCACCTGAGCCTATCCTCCTACATTCCTCTCTCTCTCTCTCTCTCTCTCTCTCTCTCTCTCCATCACTAAGTCTCCCCCTGTTGGTAAGGACAGGTCAAGATTTTTTTATTCTGTGTCTCTATTATAAGGACAAAATAAAGAGAACAAGTGAAAGAAGTTGGGGATAAAGCAGGAGTCCATGTCTAACAATCCACACTTTGGCTGTAGATTGTCCCCTCTCTCTCTCTCTCTCTCTCTCTCTCTCTCTCTCTCTCTGGTTAGGCTGATTAATTGTCTGGCTCTGCTCCTATTAGCAGTCTGGGCCTCATTTATTTATCTGTTTGCTAATGGATCCTTTGGAACAGAAGTCTTGAAGAACAGCAAACAGCGGCATGTAAACAACACAAAATGTATTTATTGAGGGGAAACAGCAATGTTGTTAAGGGATTGCGTTGAAGGATGCAGCAAGAAACAAAAGAAAATATGGGTGTGAATATTTTATTACAGATAACCGAGAAGAGTTATGGTGAAACGGGAGCAGAGGAGCCTCAGAGAGCAGCGTGAGGAAACCTACGGTTAGAATAGTAAGATGAAAGAATGACTCAGCTGCAACTCATGAGGAAGATGCAGGGAAAGTGAGCGTCTCAGCTGCATACATTTAGCTGTGGGTGGTGTAGTGGATTTGTCTCCTCGGCTCGTGTTTAAAGCTCAGTGAGGGGAAGCAGCACTTGCTCTTTCTCTGTGGTGAATAGCCTTGTTGACCGACATGTTCAGTCACTAAGGCCAGTTCAGTTGTCGGCAATTACTTTTGGTCAAGCTTTTATAAAATGTCACACGGGGGACGAAGATGACACGAGCTGCGTGAAAATTCAACAACACTACAAATTCACTTGAAAAGAGATGTAGGACGTATGTATGAACCAGCAGTGGTTTATTTTCGCTTTGTACCGAGTTTTAGTTGAATTCTAACCAGATTTTCACTTGTTTGCAAATGTGCAAGTTTTCCTAGCTGCAAAAATCAATCCAGCTATCTAACTAACATTACTAAAATGACACAAGGTTAAACAACAGTTTGCTCCCATTCATTCAATGTAAAACGTCATTTTAGCTTTTTGTACACGCACATCACACGCCACTAGAAGTACATTTTTAGCAGGTTTCAGCTTCAACTGCTGGGAAAATGTGTTTTATTAAAACATATCGTGAGGCAAACTCATCAGGACGGTAGCTGGGCTTTTATTTCACTAGTTACTGTGTGTTGTGTTTCTTGTTTTTGTGTCTGTGTGTGTAGAGAGAGAATGAGCGTCTTATGTTTCCATCTGCTTGACCTTCTCTGACCTTTGAACTGCTTGTCCACCACAAAGAAATTCCGTCCAAGAAAAAAAAAAAAAGAGAGAAAGACAGGGCAAGACAGAGAATAGAAGAAAACAGAGTAGAGATGGAAACTAAACATGAGATCAAAAGGCCTTTGATTGGAGGAGAAGCTATTTGTACATGTTGTGGATTCCTAAAAAAAAATTTTGTCTTGGGTATCAAAGCGGCGTCTCCACATAATAGTCCTTAAAATACCTTGTTTTGTCTAGGATAAATTTTATTTATTTATTTATTTATTTATTTTACAAATTTCTAGAAGCTGCTCCATCGTTTTGTAAACCTAATCTCTGTCTGCTGCATCTATCTGCTATAGCACATGGTCAAGTGTCACCTGCAGCAGTTTAGTTATACACCAATCAGGCATAACATTATGACGGGTGAAGTGAATAACACTGATGATCTCATGACCTGTTAGTGGGTGGGATATATTAGGCAGCAAGTGAACATTTTGTCCTCAAAGTTGATGCGTTAGAAGCAGGAAAAATGGACAAGAGTAAGGATTTGAGCGAGTTTGATGAAGGGCCAAATTGTGATGGCTAGACCACTGGATCAGAGCATCTCCAAAACTGCAGCTCTTGTGGGGTGTTCCCGGTCTGCAGTGGTCAGTATCTATCAAAAGTGATCCAAGGAAGGAACAGTGGTGGCCCGGCGACAGGGTCATGGGCGGCCAAGGCCTCATTGATGCACGTGGGGAGAGAAGGCTGACCCGTGTGATCCGATCCAACAGACGAGCTACTGTTGCTCAAACTGCTGAAGAAGTTAATGCTGGTTCTGATAGAAAGGTGTCAGAATACACAGTGCATGACGGGTCAGGGCTGTTTTGGCAGCAAAAGGGGGACCAACATTATAATCATAATGTTATGCTTGGTCGGAGTACGTTTCATATTTTTCAAGATATCTCCCACTGCACACCAGATACAAAAAGCACATCACATTGTTGATGCCTCCTGTATGCGCTCACAAACCACATGCCATTTTACACTAAATTTCCGGTAATTTCCACTAAATTTCTCTGAAGTGCCTTGGCACACGCTTCACTTTGCAACCACAAATGGCCGTACTCAGTTACTGGCCTGAAATAGCGTAAATATTTTATTTTATGCCATTTTAAACCCGGAAAAATATGCTCGTTGCATGTGCAGCTGGTGGTAAAGGCTGTCTTGATTAACACATCAGTGTACTGGCAGTGACACAGCCGGTGCAGAATGAGCTTTAAATGGCCTTTGTTCTAACAGGCCAAATCTAATAGAGCACATACTACAGGCCTACTAACTGCTATCTCAGAATTATTGAGTATTTACTAAATAATAAAATAAAACGTAGCTAGAAATCCGTTAGTTAGCCAAGTTCTTGGATCAGGCATCAGTACAGATATGACACTGAGTCGCTTTGTTTGAAGTTAGCAGTCAGTGCTGCAAAAAAAATGATGTTCACTTAAATCATCCAGCCCTTAGGCAGAGAGATCTGTCAAATCATATGTGGTGATGAGCTCATTAGCAGTATTGCATATGACAGCTACATGATTTGTATATTTTATATAGAGGCCTCCTTTCTGTTTCTTATTCTTACATTTAGAGGAAAGTCATTTAGTTCCCTTCTTTTATTCTGTCTCACAGATGAGTTTCTTATAACAATAACAGAGATCCTGCAATAAGACATAACTGTGCATCACCTGTCAGTGTAGTAGTTACTCTGTGTTTGGGTCACTGCTGCAACAAAGACTAGAAGCTGTCAAGGCTTGCATTATAATCCCTCCATCCATTTTTTTTTGTAGCGTTTATCCTTCACAGAGTCACAGGGAAGCTGCAGGGGAATTGGGGCACAAGGAAAGGGGCATGCTGGACAGGATGCCAACTCATCACACTGTAGACAGTTTAGAGATGCAATTCAGCCAGCATCCATTCATAAATGCACGGAAATAGGATTTGGTATATCATCACTGCAGATTCGATTTTTAATTACATTTCAAGCAGATTCCTGTTCAAAGTTTTCAATTTCACTAGGCCATACCTGCAGACACCCTGTCAGAACCTGGCGGCATGCAAATCGCTCAGTTTCCTGTATCTTTACCTCAGATCAGTGCTCCACGCAGTAGCACCGCAGTCCACCGGGTCCAAGGAGCCTCATTAAAGCATCTTGAATATGTCTACAAATCAGCAGAGAGCCCTGAGCTGTCAAAGCATATTTCATACATGATTATGGGTCCTGCACATATTTTGTTGTTTTTAATCAGTGCAGAGCAGACTGCTGAGGGACTGTCTGGGAGGTAATTATGTCCTTCCTGGACTCCACTGACAACAGACTGACATGTTACATTAAGCTGCAAAAGGACGCGGTCAACAAGAGCAGTACAGGCACACACACACACACACACACACACACAGCAGTGTCTTTACCGAGAGAGGGATTCTGCAGGTGTTACCGTGAAGACGGAAGAAACGTACGTCTGAAACATCCACACACTGTGAGTTATTAGTATTATTAGCATCTTTCCCCCAAATGGTTAAAAACTCTTATTAAAGACAAAACTCACATTCTTGTGGTTGTCAAGTTTCAAACCAACCAAGCAAATGCTACTTTCATAACACCAAGCTGTTTGGAAGCTTCCCAACAATGAAGCCTTTCCTGAGAGCACAAAATGCAGAGCCTATACTTATCCCAGCAGTGTTAGAACCACCGCTCACACTGTAATCAGATGAAGCCAAAAGCAACTTATTTTGTTATGTAAACCGTGTGTGTGTGTGTTTGTATGTAGTATGCTTCTTTTTGTTTTTTAGCTCAGTAGCAGTTGTAAGCCATACCCAAGCAGTAATGAAGAAGCACAGATGGACATTATTCCTCCTCTCCGTAGCTCTGAGTAGGACACAGAATCTAACCCATTAATGTGTGTGTGTCTCTGTCTGTGCATGTCTCTGTGTGTGCATGTGTGTGTGTGTGTCTCTGTGTGTGCATGTGTGTGTGTGTGTGTGTCTCTGTGTGTGCATGTGTGTGTGTGTGTGTCTCTGTGTGTGCATGTGTGTGTGTGTCTCTGTGTGAGTGAGAGAGAGATGTCTACGTTCACTGGCCTGTGCCAGCTCTGAATGGCCACCTTAATTAACCATCTCTCCCTGTAACCATGGTGACATAGTACCCACCTCAACTGTTCCCACACACACTCATCTGTGGGGTTTTTCACTTAAACACATGCACTCTTATTCAATCACAAAGTCACTCTACTCTGCTCACTTTTGTCTACTTATTCACACACACACACACACACACACACTAACTTTTACACTCACTCAAAAATGGCTTAACCTCCCTCATTCACTGTTCCTCACATACATTCATTCATTCTTACACTCCCTCTCTTATTCACTCGCTCATGTCTATACTCTCACACTCCATCACTCTCACACTCCATCACTCTCACACTCATTCACACTCTGTCTCACACTCCATCACTCTCACACTCATTCACACTCTGTCTCACACTCCATCACTCTCATACTCATTCACACTCTGTCTCACACTCCATCACTCTCACACTCATTCACACTCTGTCTCACACTCCATCACTCTCACACTCATTCACACTCTGTCTCACACTCCATCACTCTCACACTCATTCACACTCTGTCTCACACTCCATCACTCTCACACTCATTCACACTCTGTCTCACACTCCATCACTCTCACACTCATTCACACTCTGTCTCACACTCCATCACTCACACTCTGTCTCACACTCCATCACTCTCACACTCATTCACACTCTGTTTCACACTCCATCACTCTCACACTCATTCACACTCTGTTTCACACTCCATCACTCTCATACTCATTCACACTGTCTCACACTCCATCACTCTCACACTCATTCACACTCTGTTTCACACTCCATCACTCTCATACTCATTCACACACTGTCTCACACTCCATCACTCTCACACTCCATCACTCTCACACTCATTCACTCTCACACTCATTCACTCTCACACTCCATCACTCTCACACTCTGTCTCACACTCCATCACTCTCACACTCTGTCTCACACTCCATCACTCTCACACTCCATCACTCTCACACTCCATCACTCTCACACTCATTCACTCTCACACTCATTCACTCTCACACTCATTCACTCTCACACTCTATCACTCTGTTTCACACTCATTCACTCTCACACTCCATCACTCTCACACTCATTCACACTCTGTCTCACACTCCATCACTCTCACACTCATTCACACTCTCACACTCCATCACTCTCACACTCATTCACCCTGTCTCACACTCCATCACTCTCACACTCATTCACCCTGTCTCACACTCCATCACTCTCACACTCATTCACATTCTGTCTCACACTCCATTACTCTCACACTCATTCACTCTCACATTCACTCTCACACTTTGTCTCACACTCATTCACTCTCACATTCACTCTCACAGTCTCACACTCATTCACTCTCACATTCATTCTCACAGTGTCTCACACTCTTTCACTCTCACATGTATTCACTCTCACACTGTCTCACACTCATTCACTCTCACACTCATTCACTCTCACACATTCACTCTCACACTGTCTCACACTCATTCACTCTCACACTCATTCACTCTCACACTGTCTCACACTCTTTCACTCTCACACTCATTCACTCTCACAGTGTCTCACACTCTTTCACTCTCACACATATTCACTCTCACAGTGTCTCACACTCATTCACTCTCACAGTGTCTCACACTCTTTCACTCTCACACACATTCACTCTCACACTGTCTCACACTCATTCACTCTCACACACATTCACTCTCACACTGTCTCACACTCATTCACTCTCACACTCTCACACTCATTCACTCTCACACTGTCTCACACTCTTTCACTCTCACACTCATTCACTCTCACAGTGTCTCACACTCTTTCACTCTCACACATATTCACTCTCACAGTGTCTCACACTCATTCACTCTCACAGTGTCTCACACTCTTTCACTCTCACACACATTCACTCTCACACTGTCTCACACTCATTCACTCTCACACACATTCACTCTCACACTGTCTCACACTCATTCACTCTCACACTCTCACACTCATTCACTCTCACACTGTCTCACACTCTTTCACTCTCACACTCATTCACTCTCACAGTGTCTCACACTCTTTCACTCTCACACATATTCACTCTCACTGTCTCACACTCATTCACTCTCACATTCACTCTCACATTCACTCTCACACTCATTCACTCTTACACTTTGTCTCACACTCATTCACTCTTACACACACTCATAACACTCCATCACTCTCACATTCATTCACTCTCACACTCTGTCTCACTCATTCGCTCTCACACACACACTAACACTCCATCACTCTCACACTCATTCTCTCTGAGACTCATTCTAATACTCCATCACTCTCACACTCACTCTGACACTCGCTCTCTCCCTCTACACACATTTACTTGCACGCTCAGTCACTATTCAGTGATTTACTCTTGTAGTCACCCACTTATTCTTAGTCTCGCTCTTACTCTTGTTCTCTTAGGTCCAGACGCAAGATGCATGAAATAGTTGGTCTGATTCCGACTTGGCTGTTAACGTATGGCCCTACTGATAAATCCTATAGCTCTTTTTATTGTGTTTACAGACACACATCAACACAGCTCCAAATTGTTTGACTACTGAGATGTCTTTTGCAAAATACCCCTCGGCCAGTAGAAAGCTGAATGACATTGTGTTTTCACTTGATTTTCTAAACTGAAAGTTGATTTTGCTGCCGTATTACTCTCTCTCTCTCAGTCCAGGCCATTACTAATCGATCATGGCTATACTCTACTCCCCTGTAACAGCTCGTGCTCCACAGTGCAAGATTTAAAGGGTTAAAAGCGGTCATTTTGCAAATTCAAGGTCAGCAGGCACATATAAACACAAAAATAGAAAATTAATATTATATAGAAGGACTACAAGCAGTGAAAACCATGCTGCCACCATGTCTTTTTAACTTACCTTGTACTGAGCTGGTTGGTAATTCAACCTCTATTCCATCAGCATCACACCATGCCGCACCAAACCCTTCAACCAGTGTACCTATTTATTCAGTTAAATACAAGCCTGTTTACACCCGGGTTCTGCAGTAATATTGCATGGCAGCATGCATATTTGTATGCAGCCACTTAGCATAAGCAGGTTTAAAGAGTGTAATGGTGCGCAAAGACCTCTGGGATATTTGAGGGCTGAGAGCATTTACCCATCTGGAAAATGTTACCATTAAAAAAAAAACACACACACCCTTTGTGAAAGATGACACGAGGACCGAATATAAATGGCTTCAGAAAGGGTGGAGGAAGAGTGATGGTGTGTCAGAGAGAGTGTGAGACGGCACGAGTGGGAAAATAAGAGAGATGAGAAGCTACAGAATGCGGGAGAGATGAAGGAAAAGGCGGGAGGGAGAGGGACAGAAAAGGGCATAGATGAAATCGAGGATTATGTAGAGTACTAAAAGACAGGATATTAAAGGGCTTCTTCATAGCCGGTGGGTCAGAGAAAGCAAAAAACGAGAGCAAAAGAAAATTGAGGAAAAGTAAACAAGAGAAAACAGGCAGTGGAAGAAAGCGCGAGAGAGAGTTATTGTTTTGTCGATTATGGAAAACAACTCAAAGCCTGAAAATATTATCAGCTGGCACAGTATTACAGTCGCACACATCCATTCACAGGAAGGCCACCTACTGTCACACTATCTTAGAAATAAAAACGATTTCATATCTATACACATTCCTAGACCTGTGTGTGTGTGTGTAATTGTCTGTGTGTGTATGTGTGTGTGTGTAATTGTCTGTGTGTGTGTGTGATTGTGAGGTCCTGTGCCCCATTCCTCTTCCTGCACTGATTTTTCTAGCACTGTATTTCCCAGGAAATCTCGTAAGCTGCTCAAAATGGTAATTTTCCTGTGCTCCTCTGAGGCTCTTATTTTTATCTTCAGTTTTTATTTCTCCTTCAATCCTTGTCTCTAGCACTCCTTCATTCCTCCACGAGCCACGTCTGCTGATTTTCTACTGAGCAGAGAGAGAGAGAAGAAGAAGGAGAAAATGGTTCACCTTTCAATACTCCTGTGATGTGTGTTTCTCTTTTGTTCTCCCGTGCTGCATGTTAAACATGTCAAGCCATGACAGGCGTGAGGACAGACCATGTGTAGAGTGAGAAGCGATGGAGGTAATAATAAAGTGTGGGATGTTGATGATAATCATAGCCATACGAGCTTTTAATGGCTGCTTGCTTATGACTGACTGTCATGAAGGTAGGAAATCTAATAAGCAACACAAGGACTAATTAAAATTACCGCATGTCAAAAATGACACAAGCAACGCAAGTTCACTGTGGATTGCATCCATGTGTGTTAAATAAGGATGAGAATATTCACACCTCTAACTATTAACGATTCAGTTGCTGTATAATGTTAGTTCATGTTGCTGTATGATGTTTAGTCACATTGCTGTACTATGATCAGTTTTCAGTTATTTAGTAACATAGTCGTGTTGCTGTATGACCAGTTGTATGACGATCAGCCGTGTGCCTATACAGCAATCTGTTTACTTTTGTACAATGAAGTTGTATCACTGTACAGCACAGTGACGTCTCTCATGATCAGTCATTTATTCCGTGTAATAATGAAGGATGTTGCTGTATGACTCACTTTGCAGTCAGTGAGAGTCAGTCCTTTCTTCAGTAGATGTTTCATAATTGTTCACATTTCTATATGATGATTAGTTGCATTTCATAATGCTGACTGAAACGTGTTAATATATAAAGATCAGTCATGCTAATGTATAATAAGTTGATTTATGCCCTATTTGTCACATCTCTTTATGACGATCAGTAAGATTGCTGTATGTCAGAAAAGTTTGCACAGTATCAGATAAGCTGCTTCCGTCCAGACAGTTCCAGACACACTCCCGTCCCTCCCGGTGTGCCATTTATTAAAGCAACTCAGGCTAATTTCAAGTACCAGCAAGTGATCTTCTCTCCACTGTTTGCAAAGAGGAAGCTGAGTGTGTGTGTTCTCTGTCTTTGTCTTATAAACAAATCTCTTTTTTTTTTAATGACCACATCAATTTGTTGGAGGATAGAGTGTGTAAGATGCATTGATGTCTATGTAGGTGATTCCCAGTGGGTAATCCTGACACTGGCAGCAGAAAGAGAAAAGATTTGTGTGAGTTTGCATGGGGGATTCATCTGCACAGGGATCCATCTGCTCATTTACTAGGCTAATGGTATTTCTGCTTTGTCCTTTAGTTTTATTCTCTCTGCTGCAATTTCACAGATACTTGCATAATTGATCGAGGCCGGCATTCACTGGAATGTCTCTCTCCTTGCGGTTGTGCTGTAATAAAAGTTAATGGCCATTACTGCTTAGGAATATGATTATCAAGCTGACATTATAGACAGTATATGAACTATTCCCATTGTAAGCACATCATTATTATGGTTCAAATGGAAGTATTACACACATGGACCGTGAAAATGCTTTTAGACATCTGTAGAGAGACGTGTTTAATTGTTCTATGCCCTGTGTTTCAGAGTAGCAGATCTTGTTAGGCATTCAGGTCTCAAAAGCCATGAAATTGCTTTGAAGAATGCGGGCTCTCTTTGCTTTCCTTCTTTAGTGAACATTGGCAGTGTTTGTTGTCGGGCCCTCTGTGTCTTCTTAATTCTCTTGTGTTCTCCGCTTTTTGGCAGAGGAAAGAGCGAGAATGTCTATTCAAAGACCGAGTCCTCTGCTCCGTTTTCCCGAAGAGACAGACAACAGACTCTAGTCTCCCAGCCACTCCACTTCCTAAGACCTCTATACCCTCCCTTTCTTTCATTTTCTCTCACTCTCAGCATGTGTGACTGAATGCTTTTACCACTGCTTAACCAGCATAAGTGCCGTGCAGCTCTCTGTGCTTTCAGCTTCACTACAGTATGCGTCACGAGAGTCTAATTCACTTGGTCGAGCTCTTCTGTTATTGATGGACATGGATAAGAGATGGCAGACTGCAGGACCTTAGGCTGAGCTGTAGTGTTTGAGCTGGATAACAGCGCTCAGTGGACATGCCTTTACCACAGGATGGATAGAAGCCTTTTTGTTTCAGCCGGATCAAGGTTAAGAGGCAACGTCAGAGAGAAAAAAGAAGAGAGAGAGAGAGCTCTGTCTGTGCTGGGTCTTGGCAGTTCTCACAGTTCTGTCATGGCTTTGGTTTATCAGACCATGACGTGACTGGTGACTATGAAATGATGTCCCATTCTCTTTCTCACCCCAAAACACCCCCTATTGAGCCTTCTCTCTCTCTCTCTCTCTCTCACAGACACATACAAATCCTAGAATTCATTGTTTTTAGCTTGCTACTGTACCACTTACAACCAAAGCATGTCTATTTCAACCCCATCACATCTAAAACTGTTCTAAAGTGGCCCCTTCATTACACAGAATGTCATCTGAGGAATGGATTTGTTGCACTACATCACTTCTCATGTGGTTTGAGTTACTCTGAGGAATGCTGAGTGAGTTAGTGAGAGAGATTTAGAGATGTGTGTATTGTGTTTCACTGGCAGGTTTGACCTCTCTGTATATCTGCATATCACTACTAACCTGCATAACACTGATCACCAATCAGCAGTAGGAACAAGCACCAGGGCAGCTCAGGTACTCATATTTTGTGCACTTGATGAAAGATAATGGCAGAGAGTCTCTGGCTAACATTTCAGGTTTTAGCAATGTTGTTCTCTTGGGTCTGGCTAGCATATTAGTTTTCAGCATTTCTTCGGTATGTTATATGACTTGGAGGTGTTCAAATAAAACCACTGAAGGTCTAGTTGCATAAAATGCTGTGCTTGGATCAGATAAGCAGCTATGACTGAAAGGTGAAAATAGTTTTCATTTAAATGCGTAATTTCTAATGATTTATTTCTGACTATAAATAAGCAGTTTATGCTTTGTTGTTCAGTGCTGCCTTGTGTTATTATTTTTGACTACTGCTACTGCCTGAAACAATGATGTGCACATGACTGCATTTGACCACGTATAAATCCTTACCTGCAACGTTTGACCGATCATCTCCACTCCTGCAGTTATACACCGATCAGCCATAACATTATGAGCACTGAGAGGTGAAGTGAATAACATTGATGATCTCCTCATCATGGCACCTGTTAGTGGGTGGGATATATTAGGCAGCAAGTGAACATTTTGACCTCAAAGTTGATGTGTTAGAAGCAGGAAAAATGGGTAAGTGTAAGGATTTGAGCGAGTTTGACAAGGACCAAATTGTGATGGCTAGACAAGTGGATCAGAGCATCTCCAAAACTGCAGCTCTTGTGGGGTGTTCCCGGTCTGCAGTGGTCAGTGTCTATCAAAAGTGGTCCAAGGAGGGAACAGTGGTGAACCGGAGACAGGGTCATGGGCAGCCAAGGCTCATTGATGCACATGGGGAGCGAAGGCTGACCCGTGTGATCCGATCCAACAGACGAGCTACTGTTGCTCAAATTGCTGAAGAAGTTAATGCTGTTTCTGATAGAAAGGTGTCAGAATACACAGTGCATGATGGGTCAGGGCTGTTTTGGGAGCAAAAGGGGGACCAACACAATATTAGGCAGGTGGTCATAATGTTATGCCTGGTCTGTGTATATTTTTTCTTTTTTTTCCCCCAAAGTTAATTTTTTTCCCCATTTTTTCAACAAATTAGTTACTCAAAACACCATGACTCTGACCAGGAAAAAGCAATAACTGGAGAATGAATAAATGCATCATGCAGATCTATGTGTGTTTCCTGTACATTTCTTTGTTAATAAATAATGACCTTGCATTTGCCTGCAAGCTTCATATCTGACCACCTATATTCATAATCTCTACTCCGTTTTTATCTCGAAGAGGAGGGAGTAAATGACCATTCTGTTTTCATCAAACCCTCCCTTTCAGCCTCCTGTACCTCTCTCTGGACCGATGAGCTCTGCTACAGTATTTTTCCAGTGCTATATTCAATCTGGTGAAATTCTTTGATGGGTCTGCCTCAAGACTGCAGTCTGACAGTTGACATCCCCTGCACTAACTAGATCATCTCTATTGCACATCAGCTACCAGCCTGGATGTGTGGCTCTCAGCATGTCACAGGGCAGTCAAATGTATCTGGGAGGTAAATAAACTGCGCTTATCTGTATACGTGAGCTCACGGTTAGCTGGTGTCTCTCTGATTGATAGAGGAGAGAGAAATATTATCCTTCCCACCCAGAGAACAGCTGCAATTATGACATCGTGGATGCTGAGCTGTGGATGGCTGTGGTATGGTCAGGATTCAAATTTCTAACAGAAAGACATTCATGCTATCATCAGGAGAAGCTGAGTCTGAAATAGGTTTTAGTGTGTGCTGTAAATTTTATTTATCTCATTTTTATACAACCGAGCAATTAAGAGCCTTGCTCAGGGACCCAGCAGTGGCAGCTTGATGGACCTGGGATTCAAACTCACAACCTTCCAATCAGGAGTCCAACACCTTAACCAATAAGCTTCCACATCCCCCAGTGCTGTTCAGATATATCTAGTCAGTTTTCTCAGAGTAGTTAACTAAGATAGTAAAGTAGTAATACAGCTCTGGCCTAGAGTAAGTGGCGTCAGTCTCTGATCTGAAATTATGATGTTATCATTTCAGTCTCTGTCTTGCCACTGTGCTTCTGCACTTCATCTCAAATAAACAGTACAGCTCTCTTTCTAAAAGGATTTATATTTTGTTCCTTGGACTTCAATCAATGCTAAAAGTATTTGGTGAAGTTAAATGACGTTTCAGACATTTATTGTCTTGTCATGATTGATCATTGCAGTCACTCTTGAGTACTCAGGCTATGCTTCAGTCCCCCCCAGTACTGATGGTGCAGGGAGCTCAGATCTGCTCAGAGCTATCACTACATTTCAACCTGTCTCTGTTCCTCCAAGTCTCAGTCCATTTCAGTCTCCCAAATAAAATTTGCCAAGGTTATGGATCACACAGCCTACTCATTCAGCCTGTATGTTTTTTTCTCCCTCTCTTCTTAGTTTTAAGTTGCAGAAAAGTAGCTGCTGAAAGGTGTGACTTTATATTGTGACTCAGACAGGACTAAACTAATGTTCTTGCTTCGCCTGACTGTTCACTGTTGTTCTGAATGCTCTGGGCAACATGTTCATCACAATCTGTATACCAGGGATCGTGTTTTCACTTCATTTCTTGTTGGCATCAGTGTGAGACTCTCCTCTCCATCTGTGCTTGTGGTTGGTGTGAACCTTGGGGGAGATTTGTTTCTTGTTCACTAGACTTGGTCGATACAGGGCACCTTACGCAGTAGTTCTGTGAATTAAATAATATATAGGCCTATCTTTCTGTATTCTCTATTTTCCAGTATTGTTCTCGTTTAGTTGTGTGCATGTGCATGACTCCAGTCAGTTCTGTCGATTTTTTCTTGTAAAGTGGTTTCATGATAAATCAAATGTAACACCACAGTTGATCATCAATGTGTAGCTGAGAAGTATATCTTAGAAAAGAAGCTCTTGCGCATTTATTATTAGACACAAAACTAACCATGGTCCCATATGTCTGAGATCACGGAAACACTAACTGTGCTAGCAACATCCCCGTGATGCAAAGTGTGGTGCACAAGCACTGATGTCTGAGAGGAATAGCAAAAAATACAACAGCAAACAGAAAGCTAGCACCACATTCACTAAGTCAGGGGTGTCCAAAATTATCCGCAAAGGGCCGGTGTGGGTGCAGGTTCTCATTCCAACTGAGCAAAAGCCACACCTGAGTCTACTGAAAGCCAAGATCAGTTGATTAGCCAGTTGGAATCAGGTGTAGCTTCTGCTTGGTTGGAATGAAAACCTGCACCCACACCAGCCCCTTCTGGATAAGATTGGACACCCCTGCACTAAGCATATCGCAAATTGTTCATTATAAATGCATTAGATATGCTTTAGCATGAAGTTTTCCACCTGTAACTATACTGTGCAGCTATTCTGAAAAAGTTCTTTTTCTCAGCACAATTTACCATCATTCTAAATATGAAGACTAGTTCTGAGTACAGGCGTATAATGCCTTGATGCTTCACGGTGCAAACATTTTCTGCAGAAATCTGTCGATTCACATCGTTAAAATCAGCATTTTATCAATTATACATCTCCTGCAGTTTCACTCTTTGAACACCAGAGGTCTGCTCAAGCCATACAATATACATAAAGAGAGAAAAAGCTAGACTCGATCTCCAGCTCCAGATCGCAATAACTGACACGCACTTTAAGTTACACAACCAAATGATAACACTTTTATAAAGCTCTTCAAGATTTGGGGTATTATTTTGAGGCACTATTTCCAGTTAAAATGAAGACTGCTGCAGAGCTTGTTATTTTTCACTTGAGACTTTCAATTACATTATACATAATATATATATATATATATATATATATATATATATATATATAATAGAAAATTATTTAGTTTTATACAATGTTTTAGATATTTTTTACACTAGTCCGAATTTTTCTTCATTCAAATTTTGTTCAAAATATTTTGCGTGTCTAATTGAACTGAAGTGGAGAGTATCGTTATACCGCTTGCTCTACCCCTAGTTTATTCAATAAAATTTATTTGCCCCAGTGTGTGTATTGCAACATTACAGACTGCTTATTGGTTATCTATAACATAGTGATACTGTACATACTCAAGACTCCCAAATTTGGTAAAGAGAGCTCTACTGAACATCTGGAAGTTATGCAGATGATAATATTCATTTAAATTTTTGCTAAACTAGTTCCTTATAGAATAAGTCAGCTGTGCTTAATAATGTGGCTTGACCCATGGATATAAAGAGTTGGACATGGATTTATAGGTTTCAGGTGAGATTGCTCTGTTGCTCCAGTGCAGGAATAACTATATTAGCATCTACATTTGAGGTAATGGTGCAAATTTTCTGCTGTTTGTCTTAAAAGAAATGACAAGTATCTAGTGTGTGCTCTTTACACAGTGTGTGGATGAGAGGAAGTAGGAGACAGAAGAGTTTGCGTGGTGCTGGAGAGGCTACAAGATTAACACTCGTCTCCTCGTCTTCTGTCATTATCACTAAAGCCCATGCAGAAAGGCGGTCTTTAAGATGGCGGTGATTAAGGCAGACTGTCTTTTTAGCGAGCTAGTGAGGATAATGAACTTATTTAGGTCTGTGTGTGAAAGCCTGAAATCTAGTCATTAGTTCAGCAGGCCATTTTTTGTCTTCTTTTGTGAGAAAGTAGGGAGAGGTGGTAAAGAGAGTTGATAAATTGGAAATCTGTAGAACAGCGGGATTTTAAACCGAAATGCATTACGCGTGGTTGAGATGGAGGTTTGTGGTCTAGCAAATGTGGCACTGCATTATGCTGGAGTGAACATTAAAACACCATTTTGACAGATGATGGGAGAATATTGCGTTTTTGAAGTAAAGACTGAAACGTAGACTGTGTGTGTGTGTGTGTGTGTGTGTGTGCGCTGCAAAGTTTACTTTTAAACATTAAACCTTGCTGATTGGCTGAGCCCGTGCTGACGGCTCAGTGAAAAATAGCTGCGCTCTCTCCCCAAGCATTCATTGTTCTTTAGCAGGAGGCTTTTATGAGAGTGTGGACCTTTCTCCACCAGGGTGCCCACAAATTCAATCTCCATGGCGACAGGACCCTTACAAGGGCTATGTATTCAAAGCAATCTAACGGTTCCGGCGTGAACTTTGACCCTTTCCCTTTTCTCTCCTTTGTTCTTAGGAAAATGCCTTAGCTTTCAGACAAAACAATACTCTAGTACTAGCCCACTGTACCACAGCATGTCAATAGCTTTCATTATGTTTTGCAAGTATGTGAGATGTAAGTGAACAAGACTGGCATGTGTGCATCGGAAAGAATGCAAGAAGTTTTGTGCTGGGACAAATCACTTTCGCAGTGTATTCTCTGAGCTCTGTAACAGATGTTTGACTGAACATTAATATCATTTTCAACTCCTGACTGAGTTATAAATAAAGACTCATTTAAAGGAGCGTAATTAACAAATAACAGTGCATAATTAACACATAATTCCTGGAATTGTTCAAGAAAATATTCACATAAATGTTTATTGGCAGAATTCAGCAACTGTCCTTAAATGCCCAGAGTTTTGTTTTACAAAAAAAGAAAGATTTCTATTCTTTTGCTGCTAAACAAATATCAAATGTTTATGTCTGGAATACTGGCATATATACGGTATGTCTGCTAGGTCGATATTAGGATAAAAACACGAGTATGTTGAGTAAGATTAATTGAAGATTAAAGTTCAGATGACTGTGATTTGGTTCTAAAGGTTAAGTTGAAACCAACTTTATGGTAGCTTTAGTAAACTAAATAAATGTGGAAGACAAGAAAAATTTTTTTTTTTTTTTTTTTTACTGTGGAGCTTTCTCACTGCCATCTTCTCCCATGCCTGTCAACTTAACAAGGATGAAATCCTACACGGCGAGATGCAGTGTGGTTTCGGAGCTATGCTGCACACGGCTGAGTCGAGGTCATGTGTCAGCCGATATTAATGGAGAGCCGCTGGAATCAGAACGGTGCGCTTGTAGCTACAGGGTACTCGATTAAATGGTAATACTTAATGAAAAACTGATGTTTTCTAAAGACTCGTCCTCTCAATCAGTGTGAGCCAGCAAGACGTTCCTAGCATCGAATAGCCCCAAGTTGGTAAAACCTCTCCTCCATTAAGCACCTGTCACAAAACTGCAAACTCGTACAAGAGTCCCACCTTCTTCAAAATGAATGAAGTCCAACCGTCCAAAGGAGTGCAGTAAGATTCATAGCCAGAAACGTATCAAAATTTGCTATTTACAACTAAAAAAACGGAAAGACCCACTCCAGGGGCGTTTCAGCATTTCATTGGATGAACACAAGACTAGTACAGAATAAATCATCCAAAAAAAGATATCCATAGAGTCAGTAGAAAGTATAGAATTAATATGAGAATATTCCCAAATCTGTATATTTTTTCTATTATATACTGCTGTATATAAGAGACAATTTTTTATTCTTGATTTCAGGGACTTTTAAAAAACACATTATCTACGACTTGCAAATGATTCCCTGTGGGATCTTACAGCTTGTACATGCCTGTAGGAGGACGAGTAAGAAAGATTGCGGATCTCACAGGAGTGAACGATTTATTATATACCGGAGAGACGGAGCATGAAAGGCTTGGAGTCGAGCATGGAGCCGAGACGGTGTTCATGGCCCAGTCATGTCGATGAGCTCCATCTATCTCTGCCAGAGTGGGCTGAGGGGGCATACACCAGCGTGGGTGTGTGTTCATCTCTTCACAGTTAAAAGGACTCCTGTTTGCTCTCAGTGCTGAGAAACAAAAACGCATTTTTGCTGGATATGAGAGAAATGAATTCTATTCTCTAGTGCTGTGGAGTGTGTGTGTGGGGGTGGTATGTGGGCGGAAGGGTGTTACAGCTAGTATGAAGGTCTTTTAGGCAGATGGCAGACCCCTTCATTTGGCACAGATAAAAGCGCCCCCATCTTGTTGGTGCTATGAGAGACTGTCCATGTTGGAGAGTGTCTCTCTTCTCTGCTCGTCTTTTTTGTGGGGTTCTGGAGAGTTTCTCTTGAAGTGCTCAGTGATGCATGTGATGGCAAATGTGGCAATGTGCTGCCCCCTACTGCTGGAGTGCTTCATTTGTATGCGTTTCGCATTCCAGTTACAGTTGTCCTTCTTACATTGTTGTTGGAAGCAAGGTTATGTGTTTTCAGATTGTAAAGACAAAGCATATTTCCATGTAGAGTCATTTATTTCTGATTATTTAAATGCAATGAACAGTTGAGTCCTTGCTTCTAAAAACATTTTGTATTTCATTTCAGTATTTTTGTGTGTGTAGAAATGTGTGATGTTGCACTTATTCTAAATGAGCACTTGTGCTGTGTATTTGTGTCAAGGGGAGAGTTTAATCTAATGCCAAGCGCTCATTAGCATTTCTATAGGCAGGTGTCCAGTCGGAGATAGAGTGCTTTTTAAAATCATTGTGTCTATGCAGGCAGCTGCCATGTTTCTCCACTGTAGGACAAAGAGACAGGTTTTAGACAAGAGTTCTTTCAGCAGGCGCCATGTCACAGGGGGTTTTGTGCTGTTAACTAAATGCTTGGTACAGCTGTAATACACATCATATACTGGATAAAGGAATTTTTTCAAATGATTCTGAAATATTTCAGCATATGTGCTGTGAAGGTATGTCCATATTAACTGACAGAAAGTTTAACAGCGTAGTTTGGAGTGCTGTTTTCCCAGTAGTCAGTAATCAATAACTGAAAAAATGAGGTATAAATTCCAGCACTGTCAGCTTGATCTGTGAACTCTGGTTCTGACAGTTCCACAACCTCAGCTAAATCACTGGAGTTTAATCCCAGCACAACGTGGCCAAAGGTTTGTGGACACTTCACCATTACAACAGTATGTTGGTGTTCCCAAGTCTGTTGCCAGTACACAGATGTCTTTGTATGCCTTGAGCATAACAAAGATATTTCACTGGAACTAAGATACCCTCCATGACAATGCCCCTGTGCATAAAGCCAGATCCATGGAGACATGGTTTGACAAGGATGGATTAGAAGAACTCAGGTAGCCTGCACCTCAACCCCAATGAACACCTTTGGGATGAACTAGAAAATTAACTGGACCTCAGACCTCCTGACATCATGGCCTGATGCTCTAGTGATTGAGTAATGACTAAACCCCAACGTCTAGTGGAAAGCCTTCTCAGAAAAATAGAGATTATTAGAACAGCAAAAGGAGGAATCGATCTAGATTGGGATGTTCATCAAGCACATGATAACTTTTGAAATAGTTTTCTTTCCACATTTTCTGACTATTTGGCTGATTCTGTGTAATTTAAAGTACAGCAACCTAAACCTAAGGATGTGAGTACATTACGCAACACTGCACCATATCTTACAAATGGAAAAGTTGGGTTTTCATCGCCATATTAACACCTTATTTGCATATTTGTATCTGTATATTTCCTTTATGGCTAGGTTGACGGGTTGTGTGCACATTCATGCTGAACGTGTCGTTCTATGTCCTAACAGCTTCATATCGGAGTACGCTTTGGTGTCCAACATAAAAGTAGAAAACTTCTCACTTGTGCAACTTTTTTTGTTGCATCCCCTGGGATTCCAGTCCCAGTGCACACCTCTCATGCTCTATGAAAACTCTCTGGCGCTGAATTCCAGTAAAACACATTATCTATTCCACTCATTTTGAATAATGTATTCAGTTTTACATCCCTGTCAAGGAGACACCGATCCATGCATGAATTTCCAATGCATTTTCAATATAGTATCAGCGCTCCATTATGCATGTTGCATTATCCTCCTTAAATATTTTCTAGCTTCAGTCCAATATACAGTGTACCTTTAGAGAGAACATACCGGCTGCCATATTTGCTCACTTCTCAGTCCACTGAACAATCTGCTCATGTCACAGCTGTCTATCCTCACTCTTTACTCAGTGCCGTCTCACTGATCGCACGGCCTATCTGCTGTGCTGACATTTGCTTTTAGCTTCAGGGTGTGCCGTACTATTTTCTCAAGCAGAGCGGACAGACAGAAAATCATAATTGCAGAATTAATGCATTGAGACACTATTTTACTAAACAATTGTGTTTGTCTTAATGATTATATGTATATCAATACCTATTTCTATTGGAAAGTGCAAGAAACAATAAGAATCAATGCAGATACATTCATTGTGATTTAATAAAAACCTGAAAGTTCCTACAACAGTTGTACTTGCATGTGCTACTTAATGCATCAAGAGACATTATATTGTACACGACTCAGGCATAACATTACGATCAGTGAGAGGTGAAGTGAATAACACTGATGATCTCATCATGGCACCTGTTAGTGGGTGGGATATATTAGGCAGCAAGTGAACATTTTGTCCTCAGAGTTGATGTTAGAAGCAGGAAAAATGGGTAAGGATTTGAGCGAGTTTGACAAGGGCCAAATTGTGATGGCTAGACCACTGGATCAGAACATCTCCAAAACTGCAGCTCTTGTGGGGTGTTCCCTGTCTGCAGTGGTCAGTATCTATCAAAAGTGGTCCAAGGAATGAGTGGTGAACTGGCGACAGGGTCATGGGCAGACAAGGCTCATTGATGCACGTGGGGAGCGAAGGCTGACCCGTGTGATCTGATCCAACAGATGAGCTACTGTTGCTCAAATTGCTGAAAAAGTTAATGCTGGTTCTGATAGGAAGGTGTCAGAATACACAATGCATGATGGGTCAGGGCTGTTTTGGGAGCAAAAGGGGGACCAACACAATATTAGGCAGGTGGTCATAATGTTATGCCTGGTCGGTGTATATGCAGAAGGCCATAAACATTTACTGGTGTTTAATATTGAGGACACAAGCAGGATAACAGGCAAAATATTGTTGACATGTGACTTCAAAAATGTAAAAAGGAATGTCGGCGCCAACATAGCTTTACCTCTGCACTGATTAATTTTCACTTTTTAAATAGTTTTTTTTCTTCAAACATAATGTCAATACGCCAACTCATCAAACTCATTCACCTCTGTTTTTATACACAGGTATAGAGAGTTAAGTTTAAGATCATTGGCATGTCTGTATATTATGTTTATATATATGCTATATTTTACAGTTTATTTATTGTTGTTTACTTCAGATATTGTTTGGTGAACATGGGCTTATTATTTGTGAAAAACTATTACAGAAGAAGAAGCCAGCTATGTCCTTGCACATAGAAATTTGGGATATTTATAAACCAGGGACTTACTGTTGATTTTGCTGTCGCAGCTCATTCATGTAAAAGCTCGACTTTTCATGCAGGGCTGTCAGTGTTAATTTAATGAGGAACAGCTGTTGTGCTCTTAACCCCATGATGCACTTTGACATATTACCTTGCCTTCAGTGGTGATATTTTTAGGCTGAGTACAGACACAACAAGCCACTGTTATGGCTTCTGTATTAGTATGACAAACGATCCTACGATCCTCGGCTAGATTTTTTGCACCTGCCCTGTTCGTTCTGAGCCCTCTGTGCCGGCTTCATGGAAGCTTGACCAATAACTGTTAACAATTTCTTTCCTTTGATACTTTCCACTTATGGTCCTCCAGCATGCACATTGGTTTAAATGAATCACATTGCTGTAGCACAACAAAAGCCAGATGATGGTATTATGTTTGTGCATACGTTTTTTTTTACACTGAGACATCATGTCATGCTGTCGGTGTGTATCACAATCTATGTTGATGTGTGTGTGTGTGTGTGTGAGAAAGAGAGAGTTCTCGCCGGATTGTGGAGCTCCGACAGAGTTCCTGTACTGAGTCGGATGTCTGCGAGTCTGCCTGACACTTTTGACTGCTCTCCACATGTGAGCTTCGTGAATAAACCTCTTTGTCTTTGGGAGAGCTTGCCAGCACAAAGCTCTCTGATAAGGCACTTCACCATGGATTCCCAACAACCGAAGACAGAAGTGCAGTTTATAAATTTCACGGAAGGGAGAGCACAGAATTGCATGCCCAGCTCAATTTGCTTTTTGCAATTCCAGCCATTTGCATTTGCTGTAAAAGAAAACATGAGTCAGATTTGTTTATTTCTGCATTTCAGAAAGTTTCATCGATCTATAACGTCTTGCTGGAGTGCCTCAGAGCTCTCCTGCACCCGCTGTTTGCAGTGTGGAGCTCTGCATTGCCTTGCACATTGTACAATCTCCTTCAAAAGTATTGGAATCAAACTCCAGATTTTTATTTATTTGTGAGTTTCGCGTTTGAGATCAACAGCCGAGTATGAGCTAAGAGATCAGAAATTCAGCTTTGGAAAAAATATGGTTAATAAGCCGATCTCATCAACTCTTTGACCTCTGTTTTTTATACACACTTCTCAGAATGTGTAAGGAGAGAGAGTTAGTTTCAAGATAAATGCCATGTCTGTATTCACCTTTGGTGAAAATGAGCATATTATTTGTGAAAAATGTCATTACCTTTCACATTATGCAGTCTCCTTCAAAATTACTGGTATGTTAAATCCTATTTATTTATTTATTTATTTATTGATGTATATTGAAGGGGTTTGGAGTTTGTTTGTTAATAAATAAAACGTGCCATTGTTGGTTGTATAACAACCTTCTGCTTTGCATAAAGTATTATGACATCACATATTCATTTATTATTTTTCTACATCCACATATCCTGTGATGTATTGTTCCTTTTGTAAACACCACCCCCCTCTCTAAGCCACACCCAAAACCTGTACCCATCTCAAAACTATGATTCCTGACTGGAAGCTTAAAGAATGCAAAATTAAAGAAAATTAAAAACAATGTAGGAGACACAGAAAATTGGTGATCAAATCTTATGAGCTGATCTGAACATTACACGCAATCGATTTTAGTCTAAGTTGGTGAAATCTTATCAGGATGCGCTCCAGATCCTCAGTGCTTGCAGTGACCAGGTGTAAGTGCAGTCACTGACGCACCCACACCCCAGTAATATGGAAACACATTGCAGGTTTATTGCTTGTTCCACTACCTCAGTATATTAGGAGGGAGTGGTGGTGGAAGGGAAATAGTCTTTGGAGGTTTGCCTCTGGACTGAAGTGGAAAATCGGAACCTCCTCAGCGCATAAATCTGTGCCATGTTGTTGGTTAATGAAATGCAGGCTGGGAAGAGGGCAGAGTGTGTGCACAGTCACAGGCCAGCAAAAACATAACACCTTGAAAAGGTGCTTTATTTAGGAGCACAAAGTGTATACAATCAAAGACCCTGGCCTGCTTGCTAATGAGAAAAAACATGAGTGTGACAAAGTAGCTTCCCTGTTCACTAACTCCCTGCAGGAAGTTCGCTTTCTTTAGGCCAGAGGAACGAGCAGAATGAGAATGTCTCACTGCCGTCCTGCTCCCTGTAGCAGCAGAGACTCACAATCCGTTTCTGTAAGGATTTCTGTTAAGGATGCCGCAGATTGCACTGTGACACATTAGAGGAGATCTGTACTGATACATACAGGCTCTTAGGTGTCCATTATCGTACATGTGCAAGGGTTAGAGAAGAGTAAGACTCTGTGTGTGTGGGGGGGGGGGGGCTATGTGCTTGTGCATCAGTGTGTATTTTCGTATTAAATAATGTGATTTGTGCTTATTGAATGTAATGGCAGTGCATTAGTTGTGGAGTAGAGGAGAGGAACAGAAGTGCATTAGAGGATGTAAGAAAGCACACTGATAAACTCAGATCTGTTCATTAGAGATGAGCAAATGTTTGGAGCCATCTTATTAATGGTCCACTGTATAGAGATGCTGCTTATCATCTTATAGAGGGTCACAACCAGGCTTGTGTCTTCTCACTAAGTGTTCTCCATCCCATTCTTACAGTATGGTTTCTTTCTTTTATTTTTAAAGCAGGTGCTGTAATCTAAAACACCCTGCATGTAGTTAGAAGACTGAACATACAGCACATTTTTATTTGAATTATATGCCCAGCTTTTATAGCTTTTGAGGGAGCAGGTACATCATCAGCCTGGCAGAGTTCAATTTCTTTCTCAGATATAAAAAGCTCCCCATTGACACATAACATGCATTTGGGAGCCATGTATAGAGCACTGGACTGTCTGTGTGCTTCCTTCCTTTCCTTTCTTCCTCCCATTCCTTTTTTCCTCCTTTTCTTAATACTTTCTGTTCTTTTCTCATTTCCTTTTTCTTTCATTTTTAAAAGCACTATACAAAAAAAAAAATAAATAAATAAACAAATAGAATTGAATTGAATTTTTCCTCTCTCCCCCTTCCAGTTTTCCTCCCTCCATTTCTTCCTTCCTTCCTTCCTTCCTTCCTTCCTCCCTCCCTTCCTTCCTTCCTTCCTTCCTTCCTTCCTTCCTTCCTTCCTTCCTTCCTTCCTTCCTTCCTCCTTTTCTTTCCTTCCATCCTTCCTTCCTTCCTCCCTTTCTTTCTTTCCTTCCTTCCTTCCTTCCTTCCTTCCTTCCTTCCTTCCTCCTTTTCTTTCCTTCCATCCTTCCTTCCTTCCTTCCTCCCTTTCTTTCCTTCCTTCCTTCCTTCCTTCCTTCCTTCATTCCTTCAATTCCTTCCTTCCTTCCTTCCTACCTTTCCATCCCATTTTCCTCCCCATGATGTGTATTTCTCCACCTCTCCTTTTCTTCCTTCCTTATTTTTGATCTTTGTCTCCTTTTGTTATATCTATTATTCTTCTGTTCCTTCATGCCATCAATCCATCCTTTATTCCTCTATTAATGTCTTCTCTCTCTCTCTCTCTCTCTGAGGATAACAGTATTTGAGAGGGAAAAAAAAAGTCAGCAGGCGATGAAATTAAATGTTCTTCTGTTTGTTCTCACTCCCCAGCTTCTTTTTTCCGCTCAGTCTCTGCGCCTCTAATAGCGTTCCCTCTCCTGCTGAATTAGGAGCGCTCTTTGTTCCTCTCTCTAAGTAGCTGTCAGACGCTATTCACAGTTGCCTGGCACCAGTGTTGGTCAGAGAGCGGGAGAGCGACGCCGCGGAGTCTGTTTGTGCTGAAATAATTACAGGAGTAATAACTCTGTGTGCTGCTGTTGTGGCTTGTTCTGTGTCTAATTCCTGTAAAGAATAAAAGATCTAGAGGAGCATGTTGTGAGAGAAATGAAAGTTTTGGATTCTCAGTGTCATTACTGTCCACTCCTGACAGGGAAGATGCCCCAGTCAGTCGATTGCTCTTTCTTCCTTTCCTCCTTCCTTCCTTCCTTCCTTCCTTCTGCCACAGTTGCAGTACATCATACACAACCAAGTGTTTAATTTTGTTCAATCGAATCTTTTGCAATAAAAATGTTTTCTCCTTCTTTACTGTAATGTGCCATGTTTTCTCCTGCAGAGTCTCCAGGTCAGGATTTTGTGACGTTGGACTACCGGTTGCGTTACTACCCCAGCATCACCTACGCCGTTATAGGCAGCGCCATCATCTTCGTCCTGGTGGTGGCGCTGTTGGCTCTGGTGCTGCATCATCAGAGGAAGAGGAGCGTGTTATTGCCCCGCACCGGAAGCCACCCGCACCCTCACCAGCCACTGCTGCTCTCCCGGCTGGTGATAGTAGACAGAGGACATGTCTCACCTCCGTCCTCCTCTCCATCAGCACACTTCAACTCAGCACACAGCCTCCAGCTGCTCACCAGCTCACTCTACCCCCAAGGAGCCCCGCTGGAGTCGCCACCCTCGTACTCACAGGCAGTGCTGGACGTCAGGTAAGCCAGGGACACTCAGTAATGATAGACACTGTTGTGCTCCACGATGATGTAATGTCTAGAAAGCTGAGCTGAAGCTGATATTAATGAGGAAATACGGAGTGTCTGGTTAGTACATATAACGAAGCCCCTCAGGTGAGTGACAGGAAGTCTGCGGCATTATCCACAAATCCAGACACCTTGACTTATGCATCAGTGAAAATCATTCTCAGAAAGATTCAATTATTTTAAATGTATGCATTTTATTTTAATACAAAATTCACAGATTCACAAATAAATAAAAACACAGGAATGCTGACACATTTACCATCTTCACGAAATGCAGATTGTAGACGAGTCGGACGTATGAGAAATTTATTAACTTAATAGTTAATTTAGCTGATGTATGAGCTATCTACAGCACATGTATTAATTAATTCCTTAGTTTTCTTACAGACTAAGGAAAATGAAGGATTATATATATATATATATATATATTATTATCCTCCTCCTCTATAAGCTATGAGTTGCTATACTAAGTCTGGGTAATGTCTATATGTTGTCTCTGTATGTTTAAGACTGTGTTTAATAAGCAGGACAGGTATATGATGGCTGTATAACGGCTGATAAAAAATAATTCTTTCCTTGCTCAGCTTCATCAGCGTCTCTACTGAGCTGCATGTTCCTGATTAGGAAAAGAACTGACTTCCATGCAGACGTATAAATCCACCTAGTAAAAATCTTTCTGCTGACAGCAGATCTTGCACCTCAGCTGATGCGTGTAGTGTAGCACATTATGTAGACATGCTGTAGATACAGCACTGAGGGGTGAAGAGCATTAAATTTGAAAGAGTCTCTTATCAAATGAACGTCAGGTAAGTAGTAGGATTTTCTTTTCTGATGGTTAAACCTACTTATGTGCTAGGCAACATCAAAATAAAATAAAAATAATTAATATGCAGTAAAGCAAACTTAAAATCAGGCTCTGGGGCTTCTGGTGTGTCTTCCTCTGAATGCAAAAGCAACATCATTAACCCTGCACAATCCTTTTTATTTCTATTCTGCCTTCCCCCTGTTTGCATGCTGGAGCTTAAAAGTCTCTTATGTTTCACTCTGTCACTTGATCGGTCCCATCTCAGATCCTCCCTCGAGTTTATCATTGCTGTTTGTAATGCTTTGACATGTCCTCTGTACCTGCAGTCGACCACCGTGGTTTGACCTCCCGCCTCCTCCATACCCTCCTGATGGTGAGGCTGCGTGTGACACAGAGCCACCTGTATATGAAGCATCCACACAAGCCAGCGAGACCCCCGCAGTCCGATCCGAGAGAGCACAAGTACACACCATCAGACTCAGATGTGAAGCAGCACATCCTCAAACCCTCAGCTCAGCTTCCAGCTCCACAGCAGAGTCTCAACAGCTATAGCTGTCCTGTCAGGGGAACGCCGGGACACTTGTACATAGGACACAGAGACATGTATGGGACTCAATGTGGAGAAGGATGAAAGATGGATGAGTGCCATAGCGCTACGTTTGGAGTACCGCTAAAAGTCACCGAAACCAGAGAATCCTTTTTTTGCTTTCCCGAGTAGAAAGCGCCATCTTCTGGGGAGAAATGTGACCTTACAGCTCATGACTTTGCTACGGTGAAAAGACAATCTACTTCACACCTCCGACTGATCTCATACACAAGACTGATTTAGACGTTGCATTAATGATGCAGGCACCAAAACGAGTAGCACTCAAGTACTACAATACTTAAAAAAAAAAAACTCTCCTGAGCTGTTTCTTTATCCATACTTATTTCTTTCAGTGTTTCTTTTTCATCCAACGCTTTATAATATTATAAAAAAAAATCACTATGCAATGTGAACTGTGTAAAAAATGTGTGTAAAAAAATTTCCAAATAGTCCTACCCCATACCCCTATTCTTATCATTAAAGCACTTATTAATTTATCCTGGTGATACGCTTTTGCTCATCGTGTTCCCTGCAATGATTTCTCAAATTAAATTCGCAGTAAGCCCTAAATAGACATCCTTAAGCTGCTTTCACGCTAAGATGCTTTTCTCCACAGTAAAAGTGCTGGATGGTATTCTGACTGATCGTCATTACGCTACCTGTTGAAACATCTACGGGTTTGTGCACACGCACATTACGCTCCTGAGCATCCGCTGATTCATGCTCCTTTAAATAGTTTAATGCTGGAGGTGTTTTCTGATCAAGCCACTTAAAATACGTTTCTGCTGAAGTTATTGTCAGTGGACGTTACACTAATAAAAGTAGATGGCTCTAAATTATACGTAACCATGACAACAGCGGTACTGTTTGTGGTGTCCACAATTTTCTGTTCACATTTGCAGCAGTTTTACAAGTCGGTTTGAGTGACGTGTTTTTCCAAAGCAGCACTGTTTAGTGTCATGGCTCCAGGAACCATCTGAAGGCTGTGAAGTTATGTGTTGTGGAGTAAAGTGAAGTTATTTTTCACTGCAGCAGACGTTTCCCATGTTTTATTAACCTACTTGCATTTACCGGCCCGATAACGTACAACACAATGACTCTGATTTATGCTTTAATTTGTTCTGTTAGAATATTTATGCAATATATATACACTCATTGTCCACTTCATTAGGACATTCATAGTGTTATCTAATCAGCCAATCCCATGACAGCAGCACAATGCATTAAATCATTCAGATAAAAGTAAAGAGCTTAAGGAAATGTTCACATCAGAATAAGGGAAAAAGGCGTGACCTCTGTGACTGTGCCTTGGTGATAAGAGAAGCCAGAGGAAAATGTCCTGATTAGTTTCATCTGATATAGAATCTTATATAATCACTCTTTATAACTGCATCTCAGCATGCACAAAACAGCACGATGCTTGAGCCTGAGAACCCTCTGCTCACAGGGTGTTGGGTGTGGTCATCCCAAGGGATCGACACGTTCTGAAAAACTCAAACCGACAACCATGACACAGTTAAAGACAGCTTTTATTTCATTCTGTTTGATGTGAACTGAAGACGTCTGGTGTGAACTGAAGCTCTTGACTTGTATCTGCATTGAGCTGCTGCTACACGATTGGCTGGTTAGATAAGTGCATGAACGTACAGGTGTTCCTAATAAAGTGGACATTAGGCATAAATACCTATCGCCAAAAATAAAAATTATATTGATCTTGCTTAATTGGTAATATAAATTCTGCCTAGTTAGCTTATCTATCACGATTTATTAACAGCAGTGATTAGCTTTGTGTTGTGTGTCGAGATCACTGATCCTCACAACATTCTCCATGAGCTGCGATCTGATTGGTGGAAAAAAAAACCCTCCTGAAGCCATGTCGTATGTGGCGTTGTTTGTGATCTCATCTTATAATAGTATATTATTATTCCAGTGTTTTTAGTGAAATCCTCTGTTTTTTTCTCCCAGATCAGACTGAAATCATTTGACACTTTCTCTTCCAGGCCAGAGCGCCTGCTGTTCCATTAACCCTGATCCATAAGAGCTGCATTAACCCTCTGTGAGCCAGAGCTGTTTGGTGCATGATGTGATGAATGTGTACTAAACCCCACAGTGCCTTACAGAGTAAAGTTTTTGGATGTCATTAATTACACTTCCTTTATATCTGACAAGTCACTTCCTTTATATCTGACAATCAGTGTATTTTGTTCAGCCTTAATGAATAAATGTGGCCGTTTTAAAGGTTTTACATTCTCAAATCAATCCCAATGTCTAAAAGTTGATCAGGAAGTGTGTTTATTAAATATTCTGTTCAAAGCAGCTGTAAACAAGACTAGTGTTAATTTATACACCGATCAGGCATAACATTATGACCAGTGACAGGTGAAGTGAATAACACTGATGATCTCCTCATCATGGCACCTGTTAGTGGGTGGGATATATTAGGCAGCAAGTGAACATTTTGTCCTCAAAGTTGATGCGTTAGAAGCAGGAAAAATGGACAAGTGTAAGGATTTGAGCGAGTTTGACGAGGGCCAAATTGTGATGGCTAGACCACTGGATCAGAACATCTCCAAAACTGCAGCTCTTGTGGGGTGTTCCCGGTCTGCAGTGGTCAGTGTCTATCAAAAGTGGTCCAAGGAAGGAACAGTGGTTGAGCAACTGTTGCTCAGATTGCTGAAGAAGTTAATGCTGGTTCTGATAGAAAGGTGTCAGAATATACAGTGTATGACGGGTCAGGGCTGTTTCGGCAGCAAAAGGGGGACCAACACAATATTAGGCAGATGGTCATAATGTTGTGCCTGGTCGGTGTACGCTGGCTATTGTGTGTCGATCGGTCTTCACTGTGTAGAAAGATATTTTTAACACTGACGACATTTCGGAGCATTCGTTTAGCCTTCAGATGTGAAGCTGCCGGTTCGAAACGTCACGTCAAAGACAGACAATCTATATCAAGGTATATAATAGACGTGTGAAGGATCAGAACTTGTTTAATGCTGTTTTGTTGAGTAGATAAAAATGCTAATCTGGGAGAAAGTGGGTGTATTTAAACATATATATATATATATATATATTGTGGAATAATATGTTTAAACTGGAAAAAAAAACATGTACATGAAAAAGTATTGCTTCTGTCTTTTTGTTGCCCCCTAGTTATTAAACAGCAGCGCTCCATGCAGGACATCAGCTTGTGGTGTTAGAAATGTAAAATTTGACCAAAGCAGAATTTCTATTGTGTTTCAAAATAAAAAAATAAAAATAAAATAAAATAAAACCCTATAGATCACATCGTCATTGTACATTTTGGGCTGCTTATAGAAATGATTCAACACCATTTTTCTTTTTCAGATTTAATGAGCTCATAAATAACTATTACTACATTCACCAAATAATATATTACCTCACACTTCATCCAGATAAAAAAAGGTACAATTAAAACTTTTCACAGCATTAAAATATCAGGGAATCTTTACATCATCCTCTTAATAATATGTAGCTCTGCTTTCTGCCTAGTTTGAACAGGATTTAGAAACTGGTGTCTTGTATATTACAGACTTTTGTTATAAAGAATTACATCAGTTCATATCACTGGCGCCTAGTTACCTTTTATTTTTGTGCCTAGTGCATGATGGGAACAGGAATGCTTCTCTGTGGTGAGAACACACAGTGTGTAAACATTTCACTGCAGTTAGTACGCTGCTGTACGCTTCAGTTACGCTCATGCAGCATGTCAGTAAGTGCTTACGTACAGCAACGACCAGTAGGAAATACTGTGGCACTTCACATGTCAGATCGTGGCTCCGAGTGAAGAGCTAGAATAGCTGCATGAGGGAGAAGAGAGGAGCTCAGATTACACTCATCAGTGGAAGAAATATCTCTGCGCTAGACCCAGAATGAGCGGTACTGACTGCGGGACGTTGTGCATTCACATCACACGCCTGCTTTTCTTTCCTTCTCTCCACATTTTCTTCATTTATTTTCGGTCCTCCACACCAGCCAGCTTCTGGTTCAAATCCCCAGCCTTGGAATAATATTGAACTCCAAAGTAAATAGTTTGATTTATGAACAGTACAAAAACTATTAAAACTATTATCTTTTTTTTTTGCAATATTTTTGTTCACTTTTAAAGCAAATTTCGAAGCTGCGGTAAGGAAAGTTCCACTCATCATATGCCACAGTGTTAAGAAGAGTTGAAGTGCAGGCTGAGTGACGTGGAAGAAGGATGCGAGCTCGAGCGTGTGCGTCTTCATCGTATGCTTCAGTCCAGTTCTACTGCAGCTAGGTGATTTTTTTTTATGCTTTTTTTTGGTTGTAAGAATTGCTTTTTGTCATTTCTAGCACACAGAAATCTAAAGCTGGAATCGAGGGTGGACGTCCCCACTGTTTCGCTGCGACTGACCGTCTCTCTTGTTGTTGGTAAACCATTGCACAAACTGGAATGGCTGCAGTCCATCCTCCTGCTGTGCAGTGAGCTCAGCTTCATCCTCATCCTGTTCTCCTCCTCACCCTCAGCCTTCAGTGCAGCTCTGGGCTCTCAGTCTCAGGTGAGGAACTGGGTGATAGTCGCCCAGATCCCTAATTGTGTATGGGCAGGGCGAGAGGGATCACCTCGGGGGCGGTCCTTTATAGTGACCTCTGTGTAAGAGCAGAGCAGGCAAGGTCAGACACTTCCTGAAGTGCTCCAGTTCGGCCTGCATTCGTTCCCTGTCAAGCGCCAGCCGCTGCCTCTGCGCCAACAGCTCCTGATGAACCACAGAAAATGTCAGTGGAAAAAAAATTCATGAAGAAATTGCACCAAATCGGGCACCATCTTTAAAAACAGCTAAAGAATTATGGCTGAACATTAACTTACCCCCATAGTGACAGAGAGCTGATCAGCTGTAACGCTCAGGTGATAGTGCTGAGCCTCCATTCTCCTACACTCACTCTGCAGGACCTCACTCTCTATATCCCTCTCTGTGAAAACACACACACACACACACTCAGTATACTGGAATCAAAGTATGAGCAAAACTTTACATCATCTGCTAGCCTGAAAGTAGAACTCACCATCTATGTACTCGTGATAAGCTTCCACTATGGCCTCAATACCCTTCCATTTGGGGCTATACTCCTCTTCCTCCTCATCATCATCTTCATCTTCTTCCTCAGTGGAGTCTTCCTCAGCAGATCGCTCATCGCTCAGCCCTAACTCGTGGTGCGCTGCAGGATGGCAGGAGTGGCCGTTGGTTTGAGAGTAAGGTGGTCTGTTTGGCGCCCCCTGGTGGTCTGGAGGGTTGTAACGCACAACGTTGTTGAGCTTGTGGTTTGGCTCAGGAGCTCCTGGGACACCTCCTGCTGCGAGAACCAGAAGTAATGTTGGTAAGATTGTGTAAAATGTTACAACTGTGGGGAAAAAGGTAATGGGACAATCTCAAAATCTGCTTCTATGACGTTGTATTTTATGAAGCCTCACTAAACACACTGGTTCCTGCTCACTGCACACACAACAGCTTAATGTATTTTTTAAAAGATTTTGTGGAAACTACTGCTTAATGGTTTTCTCCATTAGGAAACATCAAGTTATATTTTTTTTATCATGACTTTGTAAAAATTTTCAGATTAAGGTCCCCCCTAGATAAACTCAATATGATGCAAAATGCACCACTTTCATCCCCCTCAACAGCAGCAAGTGCTTTCCCTCTCACCTTTGGGTTTGTGCTGGGATTTATGTGTAGACTGCAGTACAGACTGGTGGAAGTGTTGAGCAAACTCCTCAGCACTGAGGCTCTCCCAGGGACGAGACCTGCTGTGGTCACTCATGCCGTTGAGCCCGTGAGGCCGCTCCTTTAGCTGTGGGTGTAGAGGTCTGGAGCTGTTCTGCAGGCTTGCTGCTCTCTTGATTGGTGGAGCTTCTCCTAAACGAGAGTGGTCCTGCAGCGGGGCGAGTGGAGGAGGCTCTTTAGGGCGCAAGAGGTCAGAGGGCTGTGAAGGTCTGTGAAGGTCAATCTGGCTGACACTGTGAAGGTGCTTGGTAGGTCCAGGAGGAGTGGGGCTACGGGAATTTGGTTGGGGTTCTCCGTTTGACTGGCAGGGTGTGGAGGGTGTTGTAGGATCTGAGAAAGATAAATATCAAACATTTAGAAAAACTTTTCCACATTTGCCCCAAGTGTTGCATCCTGGATTATCATGAATCTATTCAAAGTAAACCATAATACTAAATTAAATGGGGAAAAACTGGATGGATTGACGGTGTGTAAGTCGTACCACAGGCAGTAGAGGGAGGGCTGCAGCAGGGTGTGTACGTAGCGTACCGGAGCGTGTCCAGAGTGACCGTTTTCTTTTTGATGGCATCTAGTAGATTCACTACTTTCTCTTTTTCTGTAGTGGTGATACACACAAAAATGTTTCAAACAGACTTCTACTAACAAAAGCAAATATAAATAGATGTAGAATATTAAGTACATAATGTTGGAGTGTAAGTATCCCTGATAGACTATGATGCATAAAAAAACAAATTAAAATACTCTGTGTGTGTGTGTGTGTGTATACACACACCTATCCTTTGCTCTTGGCTGACATGGTTGAGGTTGAACATATTGAGGAAATGTTTCTTGTTCTCTAGTTCAGGTGCCCTGTCCATCTCCTCGGGTGTGTATCGGGTGGACAGGGTGGGCGTGGATGTGGGCGGAGTCTGACGTTTACTCTGAGCAAGTATCGGAGACGGGCTGCGCTCCCTCATCATCTTTCTCCTCTTCTTCCTCTTTCTTTCCAACAGCTCGTCTCGCTGGGACAATGTGGTCAGGCTAAATACAGCCAGGAAGTCCAGTTTCTGCAGAGAGAGAGAGATAGAGAGAGGGGTAAATAACTTGCATATGTCGGAGACATAAGAGGAGAGAGGAGTAGATGTGTTGAGAAACAGAGGGAGAGGTACCTCTTTAGACTGGTCCAGTTTGAGAGGAGGCTGTTCAGTCACTCTCCTCAGATGAGCTCTTACTTCTTCTTCATCACTCTCATCATAAGAGTCATCCAGCTCGTAGTAATAACCTGAAACCCAGAGCGCGCAGTGAGATATACAGGAGAATGAAAATGCAAATGAGAATGCAAATTCACTGCTTTATTATTCAGAATTTGACTGAACTCTTGTGTTCTTCCACATTGTTACTCTCAGGCCAAAATAAAGAAATCTCTGGAATCAAAGCCCATGCAGTCAACTGTAGAACATTCACATCTTTGATATTTCATTAAGAGTTGTCTAGATTTCTGTTAGAATAATATGGAGATGGAGATGACTCTACTTGGAAAATGTTCCTAGCATTGGTCCAGTTTAGTGACCCAAAACAAGTACAACGATAGAAGCTAGTTCATGGAGTTTGTACCCTTTTCTCTGGCTTCCTTTCGTCTCTTCTCCTCCAGGTCAAGTTTGCTCAGAAGAGTTCTGTGTTGCTGCAGTGCGTGATCATACACCAGTGTTGGTTCTCGTGCGGGACACTGAGGGAAGACTCTGATAGGGGATCCTGCTCTTTTGGTTCCTCTCAGCTCTCCAAAGGGAGCAGTCAGGGGAAAAGAGAGCCTCTGCTTGTTCAGAATGCTCTGGCTCAACTTCTCCTGCTCTGTATGGAAGGTGCCGGGCTCGACGAGGCCAGATGTCCTCGGAGGAAGGCTCCTATCTGTGCACTCGGGTTTAGTCAATCCTGGAGGTGGACGGCTTGGGGGGAAGGGAGGCTCATATGCCCGGCGCGTGTGTGAGGGAGAGTTGATGAGGGACACGGGATTCCAGAGAGTGGTGGGAGGGTTAGGAGGGGTGGGTTTGGGGGAGATGAGAGGAGGTGGTGCTCCCAGGTGGTGAGGTAGCTCTCTGTTGTTCAAGTCCTGGTGGCGTGAGTGAGGCCTGTGTGGAGTGAAACCAAGCAGAGTTAGTCAATATGGACACAAGATGGCACCATTCTACAATATCTTTGTACAGGAAGCGGAGCAGTCTCGCCTCTCCTTCTAGGAATCTCTTCTAGTTTTGTGTGTTTTTTTTGCCTCAGGGTACTTCAAAATCATGGCACTTCAAGAAGATGAGGGCCCAAAGAAGATCAGTATGGTTTAACTTGAAGACATGTGGTTAAAAACAGCAATCCCTACTACATTATATATAAACATTATTTCTGAGCTAGCTGAAAGTGTAGGGGTATCTCTACAAAAAAGTGTATCAAGGGCTGTATGGTAAGTAAATAAAGCATCTTGTGCTAAGAACATCACATGATCCTCCTCTTCATGATGTCTTCATGATTACAGAATCTAACAGAATTTAACTTTTTTTCCCTAAATTGAACTGAAGTAGAAAGAAAACGGCTTAATAATTAAGACCAAATAACAACCCAGATCCAGACAGCTGATATACACTGACCAGGCATAACACTATGACCACCTGCCTAATATTTTGTTGGTCCCCCTTTTGCTCCCAAAACAGCTCTGACACATCATGCACTGTGTATTCTGACACCTTTCTATCAGAACCAGCATTAACTTCTTCAGCAATTTGAGCAACAGTAGCTCGTCTTTTGGATCGGACCACACGGGCCAGCCTTCGCTCCTCACGTGCATCAATGAGCCTTGACCGCCCATGACCCTGTCACCGGTTCACCACTGTTCCTTCCTTGGACCACTTCTGATAGATACTGACCACTGCAGACTGGGAACACCCCACAAGAGCTGCAGTCTTGGAGATGCTCTGATCCAGTGGTCTAGCCATCACAATTTGGCCCTCGTCAAACTCGCTCAAATCCTTACACTTGCCCATTTTTCCTGCTTCTAACATCAACTCTGAGGACAAAATGTTCACTTGCTGCCTAATATATCCCACCCACTAACAGGTACCATGATGAGGAGATCATCAGTGTTATTCACTTCACCTGTCACTGGTCATAATGTTATAGCTGATCAGGTATAGCTGTGTAATTCGGAACCACATAAAGCTGTCCGTAATCAGAAACGTGACCAGGTCAAAAGGTGTACTGCAATTATCTCACCTCTGTGAATCTGTGTGAGGTTCATGTGTCTCTGGCTCTGTGCTGTGATGTGAACACTCAGACGCCAGGCCCTGCCTGTCTACTGTGTCCACTCTCAGCCTTCTCTGGCGTGCCAGCCATCTCTCCTCCTCTCCCTGGCGCTGGAGCAGCAGAGCACTTGGCCCTAACCTCTCTCCAGGGGTGGGCACAAGGCTGGGCACTGGGAGTGGAGCGGGGCCACTGGGGGAGGGATACAAGCCAGGCTGCAGAGGCTTTGGGGCCAGGAGTGTGGCCTCTTTGGTTTTCTCTGCGGAGGAAATACATTCTGTTCAATAAATCAGCATTAACTGTACAAAGAGTACTAACAGAAAAAGTACTTTTACAACTTACTAAAGAATTACTCTAGCATCTTTACATATCGCAATATAACCTACAGTATGCATGATTACCCTGGGCAATACTTTTCCCATATTTCCCATATACTTTTCGCCGTTTCCTCTAAACAGCTCTCTAATGGCTTTGAATTTGTTCCATGTGTAAATAAAAGCATTATTGTTTTATTAGAACATGTCTGCTTCATGCCAGTATAATGAACTGTTTGTACTTGTACTGTTGCATGTTGTAAATTGTAATTTCCAAACAACTTTCATTATATGGGAGATTTGGGTCAAAAGGTGTTTTTTAGTCCAGGAAAACGTGTTGAAATTATTAACTATAAGTAAATCACATGTATGTGTGTGGTTAGAGCTGAAGCTGGCAATGCTTATGATTTAATGCTGAGTGTAGGTGTGCACCTGTGTACCTGCTCGGTTTGGTGTAAGCTTGGCTCTGTCTTCTATCTGCTGCCTGTGAGAGAGTGTGTGAGAGTGTGTATGGAGCTCCTGGCTCAGGACATGCTTCTCCATGGCCCGGACTGCCTGAACTTCCCTTTCTTTTGCCCTCTCTTTCTGTCGCTCCAGTTCTCTCTCTCTTTCTCTTTCCTCCTCCCTTTCCCTTTCCCTTTCCCGCACACGCTCTCGTTCCCGCTCTCGCTCTCTCTCACGCTCTCGCTCCTTCTCTCTCTCTGCCTCGTGAGCTCTCTCCTTCTCTCGCTCCCGCTCTCTCTCGTGCTGGCGAAGCTTGTCCTCCATCTGCAGCCTGTCAGAGATTCACACACACACAAACACACACACACAAACACACACACACAAAGGGTGTGAGATGCAACACTCTCCACAGGAACATAAAGAACACACTCAGAGGGAGGCAACAGGAACACAAGAAGTGTTGATGCTGTTTACTACTGAGCATGAGGAGGAAAAGTTGAACAGATTACAGGCCACATGGGGTGTGTATGTGTGCAGGGGCGTCAACATGCATGTATATGTGTGTACAAGTCACGGCACATATGTGTTACAGAGAGAAAACCGTGACATATACAAACAGAATTGTACCATTGCTATCAAGGCCAATTTACTTCAGCCAATTTTAAGTTTATGTAGGATAAATTTTCCAGAGCAATGCCTGATTCACAACTATTTGGATGAACTGACTAGGAACACAGAGCCAGGCATCCTGGAAGCAATATAAATTGGGTGAATATCTGTGAGTGAAACTGTGTGTGTGTGAGAGTGTGTGTGTGTGTGTGTGTGTGTGTGTGTACCTCTCGCTCTGCAGGGCTGTCAGAGACTGATGGCTGAGCTCTGCAGGGTAGCGCACCCCTGGCAGGTGGAGGTGAGCAGTGCTGGGATGCAGGGAGGGCACGGCTCCCCCCGCTGGCAGCTGGTAGTAGGGTGAGCGGAGGGCAGATAAACAGAGGGACTCATCCATTCTGCCCAGCGGCGGGGGGAAGAGGGGAACAGAACAGCTCATTAGTGGCTCCTGCTGCTGCATCACTATCTCTGTCTCCTCATTTCATTAACCCTAGCTCTCAGCCTCCCCTTGACATACACACACACACTGATATACACACATTCACACACACACACACTGAGGTCACCACTGAAGGCAATTTCAGCCACTGCTTCTCAGCCGCTAGTGAGAGACATGCTGTGAGAGTGTGTTCTTTGTGTGGATAAGCTTTTAAAATGTGGGGCATTTAAAAAGAAATAGACATATGAATATATTTAGCATATATTATTAATGCCAAAAAATGCCAGCAAAGGATGCAAACATGACTCTAGGTGAGATGCTGGTCCAGCACACACACACACACACACACACACACACACACACACCTAGGGTAACTAATCCACCTACAGACAGGATTTTGGACAGTGGGAGGAAACCACAGAATCCGGAAAAAACACACGTGGTATAAGACGCTTCCTGAAGACGAATAAATGAGATCTGCACTGCTAATATTAATGCTAGCAAAAGCAGCTAGACATAAAATCAGACAAATAGACAAACATCATAAGAATAGGTCTCTCTTATCATGCATTCAGTTGTTCATGTTATCTGTGTTTTATATAAACAATTACAGATTCTGGACATGACATAACTCCACAAGAATAGGCTGGACATTAGGCATAGAAACCATGATGGTGTACAGAAACACACACACACACACACACACACACCTGTATGATGATAGGGCAGGGTAGGCCAGATATCCTGAGCGAAAGTATGCAGGGTCCAGCCCTAACGGGAGTGAAGATAGTCTCAAGTCTTCAGCAGAACCATAGGGGCGGAACCCACTGCGCAGGTATTCCTCTGGCACCGCCCCCAAGGGCACTGCACCAACTGGTACAGCCCCCGACTGCAGAACATGAGGCATCTGACGTGATAAACTGAGGGAGAGAGAGAGAGAGAGAGAGAGAGAGAAAGAGAGAATACTTTATCAAACAAAAATATGAACAGATTATTATATGTTAATTATTTGCTAACATTAATGATACGAAGTCTATACATTTGGCTCTTACTTAAGGGCTTGTAGACGAGGATCCTGCATTACTGCACTGGGGTTCAGGCCAAAAGGATAAGGTGCTCCCATGATGTGAGGGGGAAGAGAGGAGACACTCTTCTCCTGAGTCGACGGAGGAAGAGGAGGAGGTGGAGGAGGAGGAGGGTCTGAGGGCAGCCGTTCTCGAGCAGAGCCTCTCAATGCAGCCTCAGCCTGGGAACACACACAAAAAAATGTGATTAATGTTATTATCTTAACTATAAGTACCATATCGGGTCAAAGTTGTTTTGCATTTCTTTCAAATCTGTTCTTAATTAAATCTAATAATTGATTTTTATCCAGTTTGTTTTGGTTTCCTAAACAAAAAGGAGCGGCGGCTCTAATAATTGCTGACCCTATATGGCTGTGAAAGCCATACTTACAGACTTTTGTTTCTTGTTCCCTGCCCTTATCTAGCAAGGCAGAAGAAAAATGTGGAACAGTCTGCAGAAGAATGCAAATCAACATATATTTTGCATGGAGTTTTTAGCATGGAAATGTGATTCAAAGCAGCTTTCTAATGACTACAGCACTCCTTGTCTGGCTTGAGACGAGGCCACATCACCCAGACAAGTGCGGGACGACGGATATGTGCAGGTTTTGTTTAAACCTAAAGACAGAAATATGCTTCATCCTCACCGTGCATACGTGCGTACATGCATGTGCAGCAGCTAAGCAAGCAGCACTGTTCACATACTCGCTTGTGTGTCTTTTACACATCTGGAGGATGAAATGCAGCTTCCACTAGATGGCAATTCAGAGCCAAAACATCTCTCTGTGTCCATCTAGTCATACTGAATTTAGCGATTACGGACAGATGACGAGCTCCGTTCCTCTTTCAAACTTTCCGCAGTGGCCGTCATTGGGCTGCATCTCAAATCGAAAACTCTGACCTTACATTTGAAAATGATTATTAAACACTCCAGAGGTGCTCAAAACAGTGGAAAACATTCTTCAATTCAAGCCCCAGCACCGCCAAGTTGCCACTGTTGGGCTCTTGAGCAAGGCCCTTAACCCTCTCTGCTCCAGGGGTGCTGTATCATGGCTCACACTGCACTCTGACCCCAACCTCCAAGGCTGGGATATGCAAAGAAAGAATTTCACTGTGCAGTAATGTATACATGACAAATAAAGGCTACTTCTACTTCTTCAAACACTTGCTGTTTAACCCTGATGTCACTACTCAATAATAATCTAGAATAGTATAGATGCATGCGATGTGATGACCAGTGTTACTTTACACAGTGAGCAATGGTGCTACACTGCCTTCACTCTTTACATTACCATCACGTCACTCAGACCCGCTGCGCTAAATTCTGAGGACGTTCACACGCGACGCGTCAAATGAGTGGTTCACACGTGGTGGCCATCTTGCCTATGTACAGTTACAGCAAGTATAAATCAGCCTTTAAGTGTGTGTGTTTTGGGGCCAGAATCACAGCTTTCTTTTCTTTTCTTTTTTAAAGAAATCCTCTTTATTGCTGGCAGCAAAGCCAACAGAGCAGCTCCTTTCCTCCACCTCCTCTGGGCAGAAGCACAGAAGCTCTTTGTGTGTGTGGAGAAAGCCTGGTTTGATCGGGGGAAGTGGGCATTGTCTGAACTGCTCCCCCAGTGACTGCACGGCCAAACAGGCTCACAGAAGCACCGAGAGATCAAGCCTGAACAAACAAACCCATCAAACCCATTAACACACACACACACACACACACACACACACGTCTTGAGAGCAGTAAACCCACATCTTTCCACATTCCCTATTATACTGCCCCTTTCTTAAACCCTGTGACCTCATTGTACCCTGACTGAACCCTACTTAACCCTGGACAACTGGACTGCACATAAGCATTTCCTCACCCCTCTCTCTCTCTCTCTCTCACACACACACACACACACACACACACACACCCCATCTTCATTCCTGCCTCATGTACTGTATACCTAATGCTGCTTTATGATTTACACCAAACAAAGCTAAGAGGACGATCCTCCTTGTTTTTTCATGTCTTCTTAATCACATTTAACTCATTTCAGTAAGCTCGGGAGGGAGGCCTTCACATGGTCAGAACAAACACTGGTATTAAAGGACAATTTGTTAGTATAATGCAGCACTAGAAGCCTAACTCCTCCTGAGATGGTAATAAACCACAGGATTTTGTTGTTATATCGTGGCGCTGACAGGAAAGTCAGTCACACTGCGTCACGAGCTGCGTAGCTATTATCCAGTTCCCAATATTCAGATGATCAAATCATTCCATTTTACACCATGTAGCTTTAAAGCTATTCAATCAATCTTTCCTTATTATTGTGATCACTCAGGATTTTATTAATTCATTTGTTCTCAAAGCACTAACAGAAAGGTAGAATGTAGAAAGGTAGAATGTGGAAAACACTCTCTACCTCTATCCATCCGGCTCTGTCCTTATAAAAACACATCATATCTTTACAGACATTTTTACTATGGAGTCAGACATCCATCAGGAGTGACAAGCAGAGATAAAAACAAGACACGAGGAGAAAAGGAAAGAGAGAGGTACAGAAGAGGTAAGAGATCCTGAGGGAGAGAGAGAGGAGAGAGTGTGTGTGTGTGTGTGTGTGGAGAGCTTAGACAGCTCTCAGGCAAACTGGGTGAATTTCTGTAATGGCTGGTACAGGAGGAGAGATGATTGCTGGTGATACTGTGACCTTTCCATGACCTCCAACATACAGAAGAGTAGAAATACAGAGAGGAAAGACTTGTCCTTATTTTGTCCAAAATTGCATACTTATGCACTATTCTATGCTGTTCTGTAGTAGAAGGAGTGTGAGGAGTGTGTTCACACTGAACATTACAACAAAAACAAGTACACTTATTCAACCGGAAGAAAACAGTGTGGAATCTTTCAAATCTCTCCATCTCTCTCTCTCTCTCTCTCTACAGTAGAGTACACGGTGCATAGGGTGTAGTACGTCGTTTAGGACGCACTGATGTATGGGACGAGGAGCTGAGTCTCACCTGTCTCCCTTCACTCCTCCACATGCCATTGACTGTTTTGGTAGGAGCGATGGTGACCACAGGCGGTGTACTGGACACACCGTGCGAGGCAGAAGGAGCCCCAAGACCGGGCCCTGACACTAACGGGACCCGCTTGGGCGTGCCCACCGGAGAGCTGTGATTGGTGGCTGGAGAGGAAACGGGAGATGATTCGCTGCTGATCGGGCCTGTGGATAAAAAGAAGAACACAAGCATGATTTTAGTTCAGGACTCGAGGATAATGTGAGGATAAAGCTGTGTGACTCAACTCATCCATCATCATTTTCATTCAGAGAGAAGTCAAACAACGTGTCAAACTTGTGAGGGACATTATCAAGTCATAGAGCCAGCTAAAGTTATTCAGTACTCGCTTTACAAGTCCTGTCACAAAGCAAAATCCTCTCAGCACTCAGTGAGAAGCTATGCAGATGACAAATCTCCCAGCAATCCAGAAAAAAGAAACAAAAAAAACAGCATTGAAAACGTAGAGATAAAAGATGAGATAAATAGAGAAGTAGAGATGCTGTATGTGTGTGTGTGTGTGTGTGTGTGTGTGTGTGTGTGTGTGTGTGTGTGTGTGTGTGTGTGTGCCAGAAAGCACAAGCAGGCTGTCAGATAAGTGTATGTGCATCATCACTTCCTGACTGCCAACCTCCTCGCTAACAAAGCCCTCTTCTCAATGACAGATCAGATGCCAGTTTACAAAGCTACAGAAACAAACAGTGATTAAAATCTCCCTGCAGTGAACGCACAAGTACACACACACACACACGTACACAAACAGTGAAATGCAGTCATATATACACAAGCTCTGCTCACCATTAATCTGCTTCATTTACTTGTATCAAAGAGAACCCATTGCAGTGCGCTGTGTGTGTGTGTGTGTGTAGACATTCAGAACAATAGACAAAATCACCAATGGTAAAATAAATCCAGCTAGACCCTGATAAGCAGTTTAACATGGTGTATATGTGTGAGCGTGTGTGTTTGTGTGTGTGTGTGTGTGTGTGTGTGTGTGTGTGAGCGTGTGTGTATGTGTGTGAGAGAGAGAGACAAATGACTTCAATGACACAAACATGCATATACACAAACACAAAACGTACCCCCCTGTTCACAGCACCTGTCTGAGCCACCCAACAATAGGAGCAAAGTAGGTCAACCCCTCTCTGGGTGCCTGTCTTTGCACAGAGGTGATAACTGTGTGTGTGTGTGTGTGTGTGTGTGTGTGTCTAAGGATCTGTCTTAAATTGTGAGTCCCTGTTAACCACGTGTATACTGTATGTGTGTGAGTGTATTACTCTAAGCCAATGCTCAATCGCTTTAAAGTGGGCTACTCCCTGAGGAGGTCAGAGAAAATCTGCTTTTCTGTGGCCTTTGATTAAGCCAAAGCTGTAGTCCAAGCAGCCACTGATCTACACACACACACACACACACACACACACAAATATGCATAAGTCAACAAAGGAGAATAACTCTAGTCAGCGGCAGTTTTCCCAAATGAGCTTAGCCATGCAGAGGCGCTGCTGAAAAAATAAACTACTGAGAGACAGAGAGAGAGAGAGAGAGAGAGAGAGAGAGAGAGAGATATGGAGGGAGGGAGGGAGGGAGGGAGGGAAGAGGGGCAAATCCACAGACCAAGAGACAGGCATTATATAGCTCAGTAATCACTAGAGGGCCAACAGCAATTAGTCAAGAAATCCTATTGAGTCAGGTACACAGCTACTACTTCATCACACGGCTAAAAAAAGCAGGAGCAGTCAATACATTCCAGCACTTTTTCACTCCCCTGTCTCTATTTAATCAAAGCCAATAGGAAGAAACTAACAGATCAATAGCCAAAGCTAAAAATAGTGATGTATAAAAACGTTCCTCCTACAAAAAATGACTGGGAAAGTAATCAGCTACCAGAGGTGTCTCAAAGGTTAAGGTTCTGTTTCAATAAGCAGGAGATCACCAGTGAGGTCTGCCAGAGAGAGAGAGAGACTGCCGGTCCCCAATAACCAGTAAATCTATTGCTATCAAGCAGAAACTGCTGGCCACTGGGCTTGTGAGATTACATGCAATTTAACTTCATCCTATCATGTACTTCCCTCTAAACTAGCGTAGCCTGACGGTCGAGTCGCATGCGGATTTACTATCTGAAAGGGTGTGGCCAGGCATATCTAACGTGTTGGAAAAAATTTGGCGTTAAAAAAATCCTGGAAACTGGTTGCAAGTCAGCTGTAACTGCTAGGCTAGCATTATCATTTAGTCCATTTTATATTCAAATCGTCTCAATTTCAGGATTTACTCAGAACGTTTCTCTGGCAGATAAAACATTCGTGGCTTTATCAATCTGACAAACATGGACAAGGGAAGGTAAGATGCATCAGAGGAAGATATCTAGGTGTCAGACAGCAGGCTATTGTTCATATAGCATTTAAAAGGAAACATATTACGAGACACACCGCAATCTAGTTGTGTCCATCTTAAAGCTGCAGACGGCACGTTTTCCAACAGACATTTAAATCAACTTGGTATTACATCAACCTGATATTTGAAATCTATCTGTTAATCCTGATACTATCATAAATCACCCCAAGCCTACACTCAGTGCATCTACAGCGTGTGTGATAGCAACCGACAAGAACTTTGACACACTGCGTGACTCAATACTCGCTCGTAATGGCAGTGTGAAGAGGTTTACAGTCGTCATCTGCTGTTAGAAATACATGATGCAAATTCAAAACTACTGCTTTTACTCTTGAACAATAAAGACAGGAGAGAAAGGCTGAACAAGGTGATCCTTACCTAGGAGTTCTTACATCTGAAGCAATACAGTAACATGTCATTCTGGTAAAACAAGGTCTGTGGCATCTAGTCATCATCAAACAGAAATCAACATACACATAACTAGAAAATCTGCCCACACAAAAACAGTCCCACGTCTGAAAAGGAAAGTTATACAGATACACTATATTGCCAAAAGTTTTGGGACACCCCTCCAAATCATTGAATTCAGGTGTTGTTTTTCAGGGGTTGGGCTTGGCCCCTTAGTTCCAGTGAAAGGAACTCTTAATGCTTCAGCATACCGAGACATTTTGGACAGTTTCATGCTCCCAACTTTGTGGGAAGAGTTTAGGGATGGCTCCTTCCTCTTCCAACATGACTGAGCACCAGTGCACAAAGGGAAGGTCCATAAAGACATGGATGAGAGAGTTTGGTGTGGAGGAACTTGACTGGCCTGCACAGAGTCCTGACTTTAACCGATAGAACACCTTTGGGATGAAGTTTGCCATTAAAATAGTAAAATTTCCTTTTTAATACAAGAAAATATTGTCTTTGTTGTCTGTGGTAAACAAACACAAGACTGAGCGATGTGATACGATTCAACATCTCCATCATGATAAATTATGGCGCAATATGCTTTTCTAAAACGTTATAGATGTCATTATATGTTTTTATATGATTTTTTAAGAATCTTTTTTATATAATTATAAGCTAAGTGGAAGCAGGTAAATATATATAATGTTTATTTTAAATAAAAAAATTCTTTTTTAAAATATAGAAAATAAAACCAGATTTTTTTTTCAACGTTTCACATGGTACGGAGGACAGTGAGAAAGCTTATACACCGCGACACATATTGCGTCATATAGAATTATAGAATTGTGATATGATCTTTTTCCTCACATCATTAGCCCTGAACTGCACCTTTACCACAGAAGCAGAGAAAAGCTTGAATATGTTCAACCGTCATCCGCTCAGCTCCGTGCTCGAGTTGTCTCATTTGGAAAATGAATAAAGAAAGAAATGAAAGAAACAGATATTATATATAAAACAGGGGAAAAAAAGACTAAATGAAAGCAGTCAGCTAAAAGGCAGATGAGAAGAGATTCTGGCTTGAGAAGATTCATTAGCTGCCCCTTGAAAGGTTGAGGTTTCTTTATTAATAAGCTCAATAAACTACACCCAGTCTCTACGATGGGGGTTTTGGGAGCAGAGCTAGTTCAATGATGCTCAGAGAGGCCAGCGCCATAATCACCTCTTAACAGCCGACAGTACTCTCCCAGAAGTTTTTTACTCCTCAAGTTTTAAATGAAGTGATTCCTTAAATAACCTAATCAGTTCAGCCATATCTCTCTCCAGCAGCCCTCTCCTGACCTCTGCCTTTCATCTGCAGCTTGTGGCTGAAAAAAATAAAATAATAAAATTCATTTACTGCAGCATGCTAGTTTGATGACTAGCGGCAAATTCCACACGAGCTCAACCACGTGTCAAACTATCATTAAAAAACAAAGAGTGCACACGTATGTGTGCACTTGAGTATGTGTGTGTGTGAGTATATGTGTGTGTGTGTGTGTGTGTGTGTGTGTGTGTGTGGGGGTGGGTGTATCTGTGAGTCTCGTCTTTGGCTGTGGCTAGAACACAATCACACAGACAGATGGGGACCTCAACAATGTGCCAGCAAAATCCGTCAAATCCACATGCAAATATTATTCAAATCTATTCCGTGTGATCTGACCACAGCAACAGACCTTGGAGCGCAGTGTAAAAGTGTGTGTGTGTGTGAGAGAGAGTGTGTGTGTAAAAATGTAAAACCTGGACCAATTGTAACAACTGATCTTTTACTGCGTAGCCACATTTAATTCTATATACTACAAACTTACATTTGCTGAATATCTGATTTCCATCTAATATTATTAAAATAATATATTACTATAATGGCTCTATAGTTACGGATACTGAAAGATTTGGCGCTAACAAGAAAATGATCGGCTGAATGAATACACTTACTTTATACACCTGTATTATAATGAACGGAAGTGCAGATCCGGTCAGAAGTGTGCTTCCTCTCCATATTGTACTGCACATACTAACAAACTGCAGTGAAAGATATTTACTCTTCATCAACTGACTTTGTACACCAGAAAACTACATTTTAATTACTGATAAAGAAAAATACCGGATAAATCTATCCACACATAAGAACACAACTTACACACGATGTTAATGAAGAAATTAGCTACGTACAGTAAAGAGATGCAAACTCTCCTTTTTTAATAAAAGCAAAAAAGATATTCGATATTTTAGCACACCGTCTAGTCCATTTCGGTCCCCCACACTGACGTGTTTAGTAGCTTGCAAACAAAGCCACTGTAGAACGAGCACAAAGGTGTAGTTTTCAGGTGTATCATTATAGCAAGCATCAAAAATAGCCAAACTGCAGATGCTGATAAATCTAGTGATTGAGTCATAACACCTACAAGACTACAGTGAGAATATCTGAATGAACTGCGCACGAGCAATAAACCTCAAAGGTCAGAGCTAAGGTGGAAATAGGGATGGCATTGTAATAGACCCTGGTGTTAAAAAAAGGGTACCAAAATAAAAAAAATAAAAAAAAGACAATCAGACTTTTTGCAGGCAGCAGCAAGGTGCACAGATTAGATCTCTCCGCACAAGACATGTGATATCGACTGAAGTTAAGGCTTCACGAGGCTCAGCATATTGTAGAACTGCACGGATCTTTAAACAGACGGATAGTTTCAGAGAGACAAGTGCTGGAGAAGAGACGAGGGCATTCAAATAGCCTCCAACCGGCACTGCTCAGCTGCCATACAGCACCAGTTGGGCAGAAAGAGTATGAAAAAATGGGGGAAGAGGCAGAGGGATGCATGATGGACAGATGAGAACAGGATGTGAAATGTAAAATTTAAAGTAAAATATATGTTGTAAAAGCGTATAAATCTGCTGATGTATTAAAAGTCAGAGTCAGGCTGTATGTATGGAGTGATGAAGAAAGGGGTGGAGAAAAGAACAAATACAAAAGAGGGCAGTCGAGAGGACACACCCACCTCTGGGTTCCTCCGCCTGCTTGGCCAGTTTGCGGAGAGCCGCGGCAAATCCGGAGTGAGCGGACTGGGAAGCAGTGTTCCCATTGGCTAGGACCGTGCCGCTGATGGGGGAGGGGGTGAGAGGGCTGACGGTCGCCGTGGTGCGTGTTGCCGTGGAGATCATTCCTAACGATGGCGACTTTGGCTCATGGCTCATGCCTGAAGAAGAGAGAAGAGCAATGGGGGAGGGGTCAGAGAGAAGAGAGGATGGGAGAGAGAGAGAGAGAGAGAGATTTAAATGTGATCATTTACATTCGAATTTGCATTCCAGTCACCGTAAGCAAAAAGGCTTAACTAATCCTGAAATTTAAATGCATGTGTGCATGTGTACCAAAGACAAGCGACACTGTCACACAGGGCCATGACCTCTTACCTGTTTACTTTCTCAATGGCGCATCCACACACACACACACACACACACACACACACAAGCACACGCACACATACACACACACACAGACACACACACACACGACTGACAAATTAAAGGGAAACCTGGCAGCTCTGTTCTGCTGTGGGGACAGATTTCATGACCTGGATTGGGTCACTGTAAGTTCTGACTGATCACCTTTATCCTCCGACAAAACCTTGCTGTCCTCATGGGAGTGGTCTCTTCCAGGAAAACAATGTCCACATTCACGGAGCTCAAAGCCTGAATGAGTTGATGTGTATGCAAATGTCAATCATATGCTATGGCTTTCTCAGACAGCAGATCTGAATGCGATTTAGCACATATGGGAGAGACACTGCTCTCCATCACTATCATCACTGTGAGAACCAGCTGAGGGAATATCGTTTGGATGAATGCCGATCATCGCCCCAGCACAGTTTCGGAGATTTGTAGATTCAATGCTAAGCTTGTTGGTATTTTGTTTCCTACACCACAAAGGACTGTAGAATCTTTATAAGCATCTCGGTCATATGTATATCAGCTCGTCTTTCGTTCAGTGATACATCATCACTGCATTTCTGTAGAGAATGCTTAACCGGACGTCTCTCTAGCTTAGTTAATGCAGAGATAATAGACCTCTCTTTACCAAAAAAAAAAAAATAATTGATGGATTTAACTACACCTCCTGAGGAAATCAATACCATACTTCAGCAGCATCGATAAAACCTACAGGGAATGCTTCATGAATATGGGAAGCGCATGGTGCCTCACAATATGTGCATGACAATATAATGGATGAGTGTGTAAACTTCATTTACATTTACATGTATTCAATTGGCAGGTACTTTTATCAAAAAGCCAATTAGAAAATGAGAAAGAGTACGGAGCAGGTTAAAGAGCTGACCGTGACAGAAAATGAGGTTGAACTCAGAATGAGTGTTTACTAACTGACCAGACAGAGGATGCTAAATATTAGATATATTATTAGTGATGCATTAAAAAAAAGTTCACATGTATGTATGTGCATCATACTAAATATATTACTACAACAACACAGTGTGGCTTAAATAATAACTGATGGGGGTGAGAGATATAATTCATACATCATTGATCGAGTTTTTAGTTTCTTTTAGTGGGAACATGTGCTTTAAAGGGTCATCTCAATGGCCAAGCCAAAAGGAGCTCTGGATTTCTAAGCATGTTTGTAAATATTTACAGTATAAAACACTGACCAAGTCCATAACTAGTAACTTAGTGTATTAAAATACATTTACCCTTTTATTCCTGCATCCATCAGTTCTTTTTTTGTACACACTAAACAGAAATTATTACTGAGAACTTGTCCTTTAAATGTTGCTGCTTTGACTACTGTGATGTATTGTGTACGAGTTTGCCATATCTTTCACCCCGGGTCAGTGGTCACTTCACTCACATTCATCATAAACTCTACGACAGCAAACTCTGCTCCCGTCTGCCCTCGTGTTGAACTGCGGGGAGCAATTATTAATGACACTAGCCACATTAGGGGCTCTAGTTAGCATAAGTATGTCCCCCGACTCCCCTAAAGTGAAAGTTCATTCCGGCTAGAATCTCCATCACACATGTAAACACAGCACACACACACGCACTCTGCTCAGATTCACTACACACACGGGTCATGCAGGTGGAAATGTAAAAATATGAACAGTCCCTTCGAAAACATGACAAGAAACAAATCAATTCTAGAAAGAGACATCCATATATGGACATACTGAATGCTTCGATTTTCAAATAGTATTATTTATCTAATCCAGACCTACCTACTGGTTTACTCCAAAACCTTCAGTGTCCAGTCATCTGCATACAGCACTGTCCTGTACAGTCTTTATTCTATTATTAAAAACAAACCACAGCACTCAAGGCTGCTTACTTGATCTTCTCCCTCATCCCGGCAGCACAGCACCTCACACTCGTTTACTCCCTGCAGCCAAACACACAAACACACACACATACTCCTTCTGTCTCGCTCTGTCTCTCAATCTAACAGCTGCTGTGAAGTCACATGACCTGCCCTCTATTTCACTTCCTCTTTTTTTTTCCCCCCTCACAGACTAGTAAGTGCTGTACAGTGACAAGCCACACCCCCCTTATAGCCACGTGCCACACCTTCAGACACGTCTGTATTACTACAGACAACTGCATCCTCTATCTTCTCGCTCTGTAATTACAAGCCACACACACCCTCTTCTCTGTAACATCTCCACTCCATTAACATAGGTCTTCTTTCCTGCTAGATTAGACCACACCCTCCTCTCTAATCCCTCCTCTTCGGTTTTGGGTCACACCCTCTGGGGTCTGGCTCCTCCCCCTGAACTGTGGTCAATTTTCCAGGCATTCCATAAACAAAGATCAAACCCTGACCTCTTTAACAAGTTCCACTATACAGAAAGAGAGAAACAAGCAGCAGAGGTGTGCGGAGTTGTTGTAGATGAATGATGTAAGTTATGAGCAACAGAAGGAAAAAACATCTTTCAACCTTGCAATTACACCACATCACATTTAGACACGCATTCGCCTACACTAATCACCTTCTTTTATATTGCTTTTATTTATAAATATGAAGTCATACAGCCTCCCTATAAGTGTGCGCACGTAGTCTGCTGTCTGACAGATTAGTCACCTTAGATTATAGACATGAGGGAGAAAAAAGAGCAGTATCTCACTCGGTTATAAAATCTGTTTTATGACTTTAGCTACATGGATATGTGCGAGCGCTCACACAGACGTGACAGAGTTAAGCCGGATTTTACACTGCACAATTTTCGGCCCAATTTTACTGTCACACTCAAAGACCGCACGTCTTACAAGAACTTGTTTCTTGTGGTTAAGATTACTGATCTCAAAGTGCACAATGTGCTTAATGCTCACCGACTGCAGTCAGTGCCACTGCAGCCCAAGACAGCAGAAGATAAAGTTCTGGCTGAAAGTTTGAATTAAACAAACTGCTGCTACAACACTCATATCAATAGGAGGATGGGGCAAAAAGCACAGGACAGATACAGATAATACAGTAGTGGCACTGGCCAAATGTAAGTTAAAAGGCAGAAAAATACATACTTATTACCCAAGGCTCTCTTTCCGTTTCTTTTTATTTTCTGCATGAGCCTGGATCACCATGATTGATTATGTATCATAGAGAACATCATAATTTTCCTTAACTGCAGGACTATCCTTAAAGCCCTTCCATCGTATAGTCTGACATCAAGATTATCACACGTTGTCACAGAATCCGTCAAAGATTTTATTGGGATCATTTCATACGGTGCAACATAATAATAATAATCCTGTAAATAAACACAGTGAGAGAGAGAGAGAGAGAGAGAAAGAGAGAGAGAGAGCACGCACAATCAAGAGCACGAGAGAGAGAGAGAGAGAAAGAGAGCGCACGAGCGAGAGAGAGAGAAAGAGAGAGAGAAAGAGAGAGAAAGAGAGCACAAGCGAGAGAGAGAGAGAAAGAGAGCACAAGCGAGAGAGAGAGAGAGAGAGAGAGAGAGAGAGAGAGAGAGAGAGAGAGCGCACAAGCGAGAGAGAGAGAGAGAGAGAGAAAGAAAGAAAGAAAGAAAGAGAAAGAGAGAGAGCACAAGTGAGATAGATAGATAGATAGATAGATAGATAGATAGATAGATAGATAGATAGATAGATAGATAGATAGATAGATAGATAGATAGATAGATAGAGAGAAAGAGAGAGAGCACACAAGCGAGAGAGAGAGAGAGAGAGAGAGAGAGAGAGAGAGAGAGAGAAAGAAAGAGAGGGAGAGAGAGAGAGAGCACACAAGCGAGAGAGAGAGATAGATAGATAGAGAGAAAGAAAGAGAGAGAGCACACAAGCGAGAGAGAGAGAGAGAGAGAGAGAGAGAGAGAGAGAGCACACAAGCGAGAGAGACAGAGAGAGAGAGAGAGAGAGAGAGAGAGAGAGCACACAAGCGAGAGAGACAGAGAGAGAGAGAGAGAGAGAGCACAAGCGAGAGAGAGAGCACAAGCGAGAGTGAGAGCGAGAGAGAGACAGCACAAGCGAGACAGAGACAGAGGCACAGAATGAAAGAGCCCAGGTTTAATAGATAGGAATGTTAACTGAACACCTCATTCTCTCTTTCATTCCCCCCACACCCACACTGAGAGGAGGAGATGATGAGTGATGGTGTCAGACAGACAGCTTTAATCTCGGATCTAGCAGCACTGGAGATCTAGGAGTTGTTCAGATGCTATCTGTAAGCGATGATCACAGACGGAGCATTACCAGGCAATACAAATAACACACAAACACAAACTGCAGGGATAACGTGATCATTCTGCTCATTTATAGTGCGGTCTCTAACTAACCACACAACCTGAGTGTATCTGCACTGTGACCAGGGGTTGAAATCCTCACACTGACACTTGACTAATAATGCTCCATTTTCTGTGCTTTAACAATCAGGTGACATTTTAGACAAAATCCCTTTAAACCATACTTCATCTGAAATACAATACAGTTTGTGGAAGTTGTTGTGATGTTGATCCGTTGACACTTTTATGCACGTTTAAGGAAACCTCATATTCCTCAACACCAATCAAGCGTTCATCAAGCTTTTCTTCATGACCGAAAGTTATAAATGTAACCGTTGATTTTGACGCACTTGACATCTTTGGGTGTTTCGAATTGATTTAATCAGCTTTGGGCCTCGAAGTTTCATTTTGTTTTGACTGCCACTGACACACTCTTAATCTTAGACAAAAAAGATGCGAGGGCCACATTTAGAATGAACTCCGCTTTCTCTCGTGAAAGAACTAATGATGCAGCGCATGAACTAATGATGCAATGACACACAGCTGTTCAAGGAACAACTTCGCAACCAAATGTCCAATTATCTTGTATCTATATTACCTTAAAATGGAGTTGGGGAAAATTAGCTGTAGTTCCTATAAGGCAGGCAAACATTCATACAAATAAATAAATCTATCTGAAAGGTATTCTGAATCATACTTTCTAGTTTTAGAAAGAAATTATTGCTAATGTTTTTGGGCTAACATCACTTGATGGCCAAAAAAAGAAATAAATTGACATTTTCTAAATATACTACATGCACATTTTTGTTCACTACATAGGCTCAAAAGTCCATCATGTTATGATATACAGTATAAAAATAGTCACTATAGACTGCAGAATTAGAAGTGGAAATCTAGCCTAAAAAATGTTTTATCTTGGTCAGAGTTGCAGTGGATCCACATCGCCGAGACATCTGTCCATCACAAGGCATCATGCACACACTTTCTTTCTCAATCGCGAGCGAGATAGCATAGCTACCACTCCACCTTACCAGTATGTTTTACAGAATGTGGAAGGATGCAGCTCGCTTATCAGGGATAAATACTTTATCATTTTTATTGTGACTTTTTACATTCCTGTAAAGCTGCTTTGCGACAACGTGCATGGGTGTTGAATTGAACTGAACACTGGAGAACCCAGAGAAAGCCACACTGACTCCAACATGGCAGAGAGAGAGGATATGGATCAAACCAGAGGCCATCCAGCTGTGGAGCAGAAACACTACCTGCTGCACCGCTGTGCCTGAAGCTGACTATCCTATTACTATATTAACTATATGATTATCCTTGATTAGGTTGCTTGGTTCATTACATAACATTTGTATGCATTCACATGCTAATCCTTTAAGTACTTGACATTCAAATGCAATTTTGAAAGGAATCTGTCATTAATCCATATACTTAAAGCTGATATTTTATACCGTAGCCTCATTATGACTGTTTTAGGCTTAGTGTAAATGAGTAAGGCATCAAAACAAAAACAAACAAAAAAAAAAATACGTTGCTGTCTGATTTCTCTTGGGTTGAAATTTGGCAGTAGAAAGTGACTCCTCAGTGACTCCTAATTTACCTGCCTCTTTGGCAGATAACATCATGGTGCTGCTCAACAAAAGAAAAAGAATGGAAAAAGGGCATGCTTTAATGAAATGGGGTCACAATATTTTGGCAAGCGAAAATGCTGACTGGATACTAAATTAGGGCATTTAGTAGTGACAGTGTGTGGCTCAGTAGTTTCTTCCTAGAGTACCGCAGTTTCCTCCGGCTCCCAAAGGCCTGTTCATTAGACAGCACAGACCATGCAAATCCACCCTGCCCTACCCGACATGACCAGCTTATGGAAATCTAACAGCAGAGCAATGGGGGGAAATGGATGATGGATGGTATGTCAGGTTGTTTTGTAGAGTGTACTGGCAGAAACACATAGAAATCATGCTAGCAGGAACACACGCGTCCCTAATGGCACTACAACAGCAGTAATGCGTGGGTGACCACAGGGACCTGAGGTGCCCTTGGTGTTCATTAAGACCAGAGAATGCCTCAAACACACCTGCCCTCTGCTCATTAACCTCAATGTGTGTGTGTGTGTACATACTGTGTGTCTAAATATCTGGTGAGAAAGAACAATAACTGAACATGTGTTCGTGTGAGGTGGAGGGATATCATGTCTATCAAATCTGCATGTCGAAGAGAGAATGGCTGAAGTTGAAATGCATATTCGGAAAACTGAATATTCTAGAAACTCCTACTTATAAACATCTACCATGCTGACGGGTTAGAGCTCCACGTTGACTTTTACAGTTTCACACAAGTCCAGCCATGAGAGAAGAAAGGAATTAAGCTAAAGCAGATGAATAGAGAAAACCTTTAACCTAAAGCTCCCTACCTACATGACTACTGTAAATCTCTATTCTCTTACAGAAAAGCATGTACACAATACCATAGCTGCATAATAGCATGAAGCTGTATTCATTCAATAGGCCAGTAGTTTACATGGTGATTTGCAGGAATTCATAACCGCCCTGGCCATGTTGTTCTCTCTGTAAAGAAGCCACTGTTGAGGAATAATATTTGCATTAAAAGAAAAGAGGGAATTAAGATAAAGGAGGTAATTAAGGAATAAAACTTCGGGGCACGGTGCTATTGTTACGATCTCTGCCTCAAAAAATACGCCGTCAAAAAAGCTCCTCCCAGAAACCTTCGCCATATCAACAATTAATGTGCACTAAATCCCAGCATTGTTACTATAGCAACAATAATGTATTTAGATCGAGGACATTATTATAAATCTGTGATGGGAAATTAATCACCGCCTCTGACCAATCAGATTCCTGAATTAAACAGCGCTATGGTACGAGTTTGTGGTGTTAATGCTCTGCTGTCTTGCTGATAGACTTGAGCATTGTAATAGCCATAATTACTGGTAAACTACTTTCAAGCAGTGGGCTAAACTGGAACCAACAAGTGCTGTCCATTTGTCTGTGCTGGATTTGCAGTGGATAGCACCGGGCTTTGACCAAGGAGCAATCTCCTTCTTAAGGGTCTGGCAGAAGCAATTAACACGCCTGGTAAAATACACTCTTCATATATTTTTTAGTATCAAGCTATTTTTCTTAATGATTTATTCTGAATCCCTGTACAATCACTCTGCTCTGTTACTATAGCATGATGTTAGATGATGATGATTTATGCTTATTAGGCAAGAAAACAGGAGCGCATTTTGCTGGATGCATATTTGTGAGAAAAGGGAAATATCCGTAGAACAGGTCAGAGAAAAGGACAATTAAAATGCTTGAGAAAAGCTTTGAATGGGTCTTAAAAGTTCCTCTGTATTAAAGTAAAGATCCTAAACTATGAACATAATAAGCACGAACACAATCAGCAACAATAACTACGCCTGTTATTATTCTGTTGAAAAATAATAACTGTAATTATTATGAGTGATATGGCGACGGTTGTATGTAATTAAAAAAGTCGTGGTCTTAACACACAGCCACTGCACACGCTGAGGGAACAGGGATGATTTTTCAGCCCGGTCAGCACACAGTGAGAACATTTCAGTGATTTAAAATCATTGACTGAGCACGCTACTGCTAAACTAAATGCCTGAATTATGGCCTTTTGTGATCAACTAATTGGCAAGGCCAGCGCTTTGATTTTGCTTAGTGTGTGATTAATTGTAAAGCCGTACAAATGAGATGTGCATCAACAAACAGGGCAGCGATTAGCCTTTGTAGTGAAGAGAAACGGAAAGCGATACATTAAGCAAGGAGTGAAGCGTGAGAGCTAGATGAAAGAGAGAGGAGTATAGACGTATAAAGTAGGGCTAACCTCAGCCCTCTCCAATAGGAACATACAGAGAGTGTAAGTGAACACATCCCTTTAATCAAATCCACTCTTTCTTCTCGCCTTTTGTCTCCTCCTGTCCTCCTCTCATCATCCCTCGCTTCTCTTTTATGAAAGCAAAGGCTTCTAATGACTGATGCACTGAAAGATTAGACAACACAGACATAACCTGTTTTGTGTTCACTAGGCTCCTCGCTTTACTGTAATTATACACAGTGATGTACAGATGTAGAATGACGCTAAATATCTTATTTTTAATGTAGTATTTGAAAGCACAGGACTCATTCGCTCAAACGCACGTGTGTCATAGACCTGCTCTGTGTCTGCTTCCGTTAGGGAAATGTGTGGCCCTGGACAGCTGTTGCACCACTGTAGCGACTCCCAAAGGCCTCTGGGAAAGGCGCAGTGTTGAGAACCACACCAGACCTCCAGACTCCCACATGGCCACCAGTCTAGTTCAGGTCTCCTCCTGCTGCTCTTCTGGGAGCGAGGGAGCAACACACAACCCCGGTACTCACACACAGACATGTACTGCCTCCAGCCTAAACACACACACACACACACACACACACACAAGCAAATATACATGCACACGCACACACATGCACGTACACACACACACACGCATATGTGTGCACACGGCCTATCTGAGTGTAATACAGTCCACGCTTCCTTTGTGTGCTTATCACCTCTGTGCCATCTGGACCACGGATTCAAGAAAAGTGGACTGTCTCTTCTCTCTGTCAAACACACGCACGCACAGTTTTCTATGAAGAGTGTAAGAATGATTCTTTATTAATAAAAAGCAACTAATGGCACTGATGTCACTGAAAATGAATAGCTGGCGATGTGATGCAGAACAGAAATCTTCATTTCAGCCGTCCCTGTCCAGTACGAGAGCACGACGACGACCACATGAAAAGAACAGACCTCTGAATAAACAGCATGCTTCTCTACAGTTACGTGATTAGCCTGTTATTTACGCTCTTTTTCACAAAATCTCGGTATAACCTGGTTCTGTTAGTTTGCTCAACTCTGAGTCCTGCTGTGTGTCTATCATAACGAAACTCAGGTTTACAGTAAACAGCAATAATAGTTTGATTCAGAACATCTGTAGCATAAATATCCTTGTGACGAGGAACGCAGTTTAATGTTTAACCCATGGTTACCCACGATTAAACAATGACACAACCCTCGATGTACGGTTAGCGCAGAGCAAAACCCCGATTTTTCTGGATTTCCTACCATTACTGCAACTGGATATATAAAATACTCAAAACAGTAAATCTTGACAATACATCAGCTCTCAGTGACATGCAATTCAAATCATATTTAAATGAGACATGCCAGACTTTACACAGCACATGACGTGAAATAAAGAATCTTCACGCAAACAATACACTTTATTCATGTCCGAGTTCTATTACTTTTAAAAAATAAATCAAGTAAAGCAGCAAACAACGGCTTAATTGATTATCAAAATAGTAACTAGCTTTAATGCTACCTGCTGTTTAGTAATTAATCAGAGCATCTTCCCCCTTCATCTCTTCTGTCCTTCTATCTCTCTCTCTCTCTCTCCATTCCTCCTCCACTCTGTCATTCCTTCCCTCTCTTTTAGGCAATAATTGCAGGCTAACTGGAGGGAGAGAGAGAGAGAGAGAGAGAGAGAGAGAGAGAGTGTGTGTGTGTATGTGTGTGTGTGTGTTGCTCAGTGGGAGGCAGGGCGGAGGGAGGAGATGGGAAACAGGGCAGTTTATAGAGTAATGACAGCCCGGGAGGTGAGCTCTCTCCCTTAGGCTCTCCCTGTGTATGTGTGTGTGTGTGTGTATGTGTGTGTGTGTGTGTGTCCTGTCTGTCTGACCAGCTTGTATAAAAGTCTTCTAAATAAGAACACTTTCATCATCACATGCCTTTCAAGAGCTTTGCATTAATAAAACAGCTTCATCCCATGAGTCAAACGGGTCCACTGAAATTTCCCCTTTGTGTGTGTGTGTGTGTGTGTGTGTGTGTGTGTCACAGTTTGACAGTACAAACTCTAAACATTATGTCATGAGTTCCAGCCCTTACTAAACAAGCAGAGATGTGCTGACAGAGAGAGACAGGGAGGTGTGTGTGTGTGGAGGGTGTTATGTTGTTCATCTCCACCCCTTCCTCTTGCACTATCAGCAAAGGGCATTTGTTGTTTAGGAACTGATTAGCACTGGCTCAGCCCCATGAAAACATTGAGCTCCTTTTTTCTCACTTACACACTCATCTCTTGTTTCTTTTAAACCACTGCAGGAAAAGTCTGTCTGTTTTACACCCAGTCTCTTTCTTTCTTTCTCTGTCTCTCTGTCTCTTACACACACACACACACACACACAAGCTCCAACAGTGAAATTGCAAAGCGGTTTGTTAGCAAACAAAGGTGTGTCTGTGTCTGTGTGTATGTGTGGTCATGGGGGTGGGTTGTGTAAGTGCATATAACAGCTGACCGGCAGAGACGAGAGTAGCAGCAGTAACCCGAGCTAATCCTAATACAATATGGCTTTGCACACTTACAACTACACACACACACACACACTTCACTACACCCTGACCCAGACCCTCACTAGCAAAGCAAGTCATTATTATTATTAACTGCACATTGTAAATAAATTGTCTGGCACAGGGTGAGAAAAGCTTATGTACACTCTAGGCGAATAACTCGAGCGTCATCATCATATCGCTGTGCCGTCCTGCACATATGGAGTGTTCACATGCTGACACGTTGTACGGAGTTCTGATGCATCAAAAACATCAGGATGTTGCGTTTGTGTGTGATACTCTGCGCAGAGGTGAGCCTGTCTTCACCGCCTCACTGGTCCTCGGTTATTTAACCCTTTCCCAACTCGACAGATTGGAACGGGCAGCTGAGTGACTGTGAAAGAGCTCCTGAGTGAATGTGAGTGTGTCTAATGGAGTCAGATGTTCAGTGGAGAGTTCCTGTGACACTTGCCCCACGCACAAAGCACGTAAGACAGTGATAGTGGTGCTTTTGTGTGAAACAGGCCAGACCACATTAGGAACGGATGGGTCATTCTGCTCGAGGGCACACTAAGCCCGACTTCTACAACACAAACACACACACACATCTCAACCTGCTCATATGTTTGCACAGACATACATATTATTACCCCTGATAGGTGACAAGAAGGTAAAATACTGAAACCACCACACACGTGACACATAACAAGAAGTGATTATTTCTGACCAAGCATTTCTGGGTTCAAGTAAGGTTCATGAAAGCCCTGCTTGCCTATGGTTAGGGTCAAATAAATAGTGTTAACAAGCTGTAGTAAAGCAGTATGAGGCTAACTAGTAGCTACTGAAGAAGTACGTACACAAGATAATGTCAGGTATGTTTAAAGCAATGAACATTTAGATGATTGAGTGCAGTTTCAGCTTTTTGTTTTGTTCATCTCTTTTTTAACACTGAGCAGGGTGTAAGAGCTTAAACGGCAGCCAAATGACTTTATATCACTCTGCAACTTAATCTAATCTTTCATCCCAATCATTAAATTGTCTAGTTATAGCAACACAAGCAACTGTACAGCCAACCGTACAGCCTATCTTCTCGGAGGCAAAATTCGTGTCACTCATCCTAGCAGATAATTGAGCCTTAAGGTACAGTAGCGAGACTCTTAACCACCCTGTCATAACACCGATCCTGTATTTCCAGTCTCGGACCATTTCATTTGTAGCCTTCCCAGTTTACAGTGCAGAGACGCCAAACAAAACTTCATCATCATGTGGCTGAGTGAGGTTTCTGTCTGAGCAAAGAGAAACCAAACCGGAGATCGTTACTGATTCTTCTGCAATGTCTAAAATCTGCAATCTAACCGATCAAGTAGTGTGAGGTAAACTCTAGCCTTACAGTGACGTGATGGCATCTTGTACAGGCACTCAGTATACAGTGACATTACTTCAAAATCTAGCCATTCAACCATGCCCTCAAAACCAACAAGGAAGAAAGGTGACACTAGACTAAACCAACACTTTACAGGCATGTGCTTTTCATTTCCCAGCACATATGTTTAATCATGACGATGATGATGATGTGGAATGGCATCAGCAGTTTGGTGGAAATACAGCATAGACGACAAAAAAAAAAAATACCCAAAACAAGTCATCACCACATGTAACAGAACCACACACACACATGCGCGTGCGCTCACACTCACACACACACACACACACTGTTATTCAGCTGACGGGGGCTCGTGTGTTTACACAGCTCTGAACACTTCCTTTCTGTTTATTGCGATTCAGTATAAAAATCTGATGTTTCTGAACCCCCCCCCCATCCTCTACATAAACTACTCCATTTGTTGTGGTGAAGCCAGCAGACCCAGCACAATACATATACAGGAATCAGCAAGAAATCTCAATACAATTATTTTAAAGTTTATTCTGTTAGTTTAAGAGCAGGGATACCTCGAGTAGCCTGGAGGTAGCGCAGAAGTGTGTAACACACACACACACACACACACACACACACACACACACACTTCTTATCAATGAAAGGAAAGCAGCGCAACTGGTCAAGTTTGCGACTGTAAACAAAAACAAATACAGAAACAAACCCCGCGTATTAAGCTGCTTTGTTAAACGTGGTGTCGGAAGGAAAACGTTTTTAAATGGTAAAAGCCTGAAAACTCACCTTTAAAGAGAGAGAAATCGCGGTTTGGTGTTAGTCCATGTGAAGCGCTACGGGAGTGAGGAGGCTCTGCGGCGCGGAAGCTCAGCGCAGAAGCCTCGGCTACGAGCGAATGGGGTGGGGCTTAGTGACACACGGGGCGGGGCCTGTCCTTAGCACCTGCTCTAGTGACACGCCCACTGCACACACGCTCAATGGCCTACTACATAACAAGCTATTATGTACAGTTTACACCAAGAGCTTCTCAATTAAATAAATCATTTTAAAAAACTCACTCATTTACTGTCGATTGTTTTTTATTTTTGAACCTATTCAATTACACTTATTAAATTAAAGTGACCAATAAAACAGTTATTAAAACAGTTTGGTGACTGTTGAGGTCACCTGAATAACAGGTATTAAAAACTCCACAAATATAATAATAACATTGATAATGATAGGTTGTAATTTCCACCACTGTTACAAAATACTGGTGGTCTCTGGGCCAGACTTTCAGAACCACTGGTTTGCACCGGATAACCAGGGATTTATGTTTAATATAAATTCCAGGAACCCCCTCATTTACAGGCGCCTTAGAGTTTCATTCAGTCAAATCTATTCAGTTCAAGTGAAAATAATTCATCTTCAGATGCCCCCTAGTATTTTCTGTCTAAACTGTCGTAAGGTTTACACAGACTATACTATTTATTTTTTTGGCAAAATATTTACTAATAATTCTGATGGTCGTAACGTATAATCATTTATGAAAAACATTTGCCTCGATCACTACGTCTACTACCGGTTTCAGTCCATCTGTCTTATGCTCTTCTACTATTACACCCTTCGGCTTTATTTGCCCTCACTGACTCAGTCTTAATGCACATTTCCTGCATGTGCTGACTTGTCCTGTATTGTTTAATGTGTTGGTTGTTGGTTATTGCTGAGCCACACGTTTGCCTAATTATTAGCAATACCTTTACACAGCAATAAAAGATCTTCAAAAAATGCAATAATAATAATAATAATAATAATAATAATAATAATAATAATAATAATAATAATAATAATAATAATAATAATAATAATAATAATAATAATAATAATAATAATAATAATAATAATAACTTTGAAAATGGTGGGTTTTCATTTCCAGCTCTGTAACAAAAAAAATTACAGATCCTCTGGCTATGCTTCAATGAAGTGGTCTACACTTCACAAGCTTTGTGCATTGTGTATTCATTTATCAGAGTGATTTTGTTCTTGAGTCTTCCAAACCAATTAAAACATCAATATCAACATTTTACGTCATTTATACAAGAACTATATATTCCCTGGACTATTTCAGTATTCGCTCACAGTGATCTCCAGCATCATTTTGTTGTTATAGGCAAATAAACAATCAATAAGTAAATAAATCAATAAACATCATGGACTGGCTGTATGTCACAGACCACTGGGGTTCCCACTGGAAGAGCCATTGTTATGAATAGTCTTTCGGTTTCACCTAAAAGTTTCATATCCCTTTCATGCTGTCTGTCTAAATCACTAACACACTTCTTTGACTGCTTTTAATCTGTAGGGTCTTGAAATAACAAAACGGTCAGCCTACATAATGCAACCTAAATCCTTCACTGAAGAGCAGAGAGCCCTTCAAACACACTGAGCTTCAGTGCTTATACCAAATCCACCAACAACAGAGCAGAAACCCTGATCACAGGAACAATAATATATTTGCATGTTTGTGTAATTATAAACCTAGATTCCAGAGTGTCATGGCTCCTTTCCGCTTTTATGGTCTAAGGTAGACACTCCAACACTTTACTGGAGTATGCACTCGACAGGCTGGCACTTGGCACAGAATTTGTTTATTTTTTTTTTTTTTTATTGTATATTACACGAGATGGATTTTGGACACTATTGTTGAAATATTGAGTGTGTGAGAGAGTGAGATAGAGAGCAGAGCGAGAGATCAAGAGGAAACAGATTCACAAGAACTCTGTAATAATGAAGAAAAATACATCAAACAAATGCTGGATAAAACAGGATGTTTTAATAACTGAGAGCTGTTCAGCTGAAATGTCTGCCAAAGGCCATTCGAACAGGAAGTTTAAGCACTAACATGCAAACCACATCATCCATTAGTACAGGATGATAAGCCCACCAGCAAACAGCAGCAGTTCTCCTCCCCATGAGGAAAGCAGAAAGCGTCTTTTATGTGTGCTAGAGTCACTTCAGTTTCACGTGATCGCCCAGGAACCAAAACCAAGCTAAAACGTGTTTGGTGTATTGTCATGTCTGTGCATTAAATTAGCAGTGAGCTAATTAAGTGCAAAATATACACATTAGTTTGAGAAGAATCCAGTGTCATTGTGCGCTGTCGGATAAATTAAGAGTTGCACATACAATTAGTGTTTAAGCCGCATGCACAAGCAGCTAACACATGGATTAAATAAACTGGAGGTGCTCCTTAGATAAGAATCTTTTTCTCTCTGATTGTAAAAAAGTAGGCATTGTGCCAGTTTAGTGTTCACTTGTCTTAAAAAAACAGCAATCAGCATTAAACATATCTTCCTGCTTATATTCCTGTGGACAACATGTAGTTAGATCCATGCTGAATTGCTCACCACTAAATTTTGATGATAAATCAAGATTTAGATGTGGAGATTAACTTTCTTAATGCATGCATACCATTGACCTTATTACCTCTCCCTACCTCATCTCTTTTTTTTTTTCATCATCTCTCATGATTTTCTAATATAGGAAGGCACTTTAGAAGAAGGCTCTGCGCTTTTATGCTTACACGCTTGTTGATAATACCATCGTTATCTGATTTCTGTTATCTGATTATGCACATGAACAGTCCATGCTATCCTTTATCAGATTAAAGAAATGTTGACATTTAACTGGGTTATTCAGCAGATGTGTATTGTCAATCTGACATCTTATATTTTTGCGTACAAAACATTACCAGAGAGAGAGACAGAGAGAGAAGAAACACCTCAGAAACAATTAAAGCTACAGACTAGGGTCAAAATATCATGGCTTTATAAGCAAGCTCTAAAATAGTAAGAATTAAAGCAACATTTTTGATAAGTGAAGAAGTATTAAATTATCAAGTCATTTAGATCCAGAGACTCTTAAGTGCAAATTCGTCAGGTAATTGTGCCAGGATTTGATTTTTTTGCAGTGTGGAGATTATTTTGTACAATTGTATTATATTGTATATATGTCTTATATATTGTCAAAGAGACAATAAATGCCATAGTGAAATCACAGGCAGGAAAGAAGCACACACACACACACATACACACACACACACTGCCATCCAACACAGACGTGTGAAAGAATGAAAAAAAAAAAGGAAAAGGAAAGACTGTGCTCCCACCTGCACTGATGAACCCCCTCTTCATTCTCCCCCTCGCTCCCTTTCTGCCTCTCTCTGTTCAGAAGAATGTCTCGTCCTCGCCTCCCTGATCAGACACCCCATCAGTACCCAGAGGCACTTGCACCTCCCCCATTTTGTGCTAATGACAGGCGTGCAGCCCTTCAGTGGCGAGAGAGGAAGCTGCATGAAGAGAGAGAGAAAAGCCAAGGGGAGAAGGGAAACGAGGGGGGAGTTCCAGCTTACAGCATTCTCCTCTCCTGTGGATTCCCACCTCCTGTGTGCCTACACACACACATGCACACACACACATACACACACTTGTGCTCATGTATACGCATTGTGTGTGTGTGTGTATGTGTGTGCGCGTGCCAAGTCAAGTGTGTGGTGGCACCAGAAAAGAAAGAGTTCAGCAGCTGTGGGAAAATGCCAGCGTTTACCCTGCAGACCTTTTTAAACAAGTCAAAGGTCCTGGAAATTGTGTGTGTGTGCTTCTACTGTATATGTGTGTGTGTGTGTGTGTGTGTGTGTGAGCGTGTATGCGCTTGTGTGTGTAAGGGGGGGGGCTGTTTGTGCATGTGTGTGCAAATGTGCGGCAGTTAGTACTAACTGATAACTGAAGCACCTGCGGCTGTGAAACCCGGGGGAAGCAGACGGATTATGGACAATAGACAGGGAGAGAGAGAGAGAGAGAGAGTGAGTATGTGTGTTAAAGAGATCAATTTGTCATTGCTACAATTTGAGTGCAGCTGTTTGAAGGGAAAGTAGAAAGCAGCAGCACATCCACCTTAGAAAACACACACACACACACCCACACCCACACACACACACACCCACACACACACACACCCACACACACACACACATACACACATACACGCACACAGGGCTATAGAAAAAAAGTATGCTAGCTGTTTGCATTGTTCTCCTACAGCTCCAGTGCACAGAAAAGAAGGGGGGCATATAGTCAAATAAAGAATAATTCTGGAGGATTGTGGAAAGAAAACTAAAAGAAATTCGTGCACATGTTTCACATCTTTTCACATTTTCCAGAGTTATTTCTTTTACACATGATTCATGTTTACACACAGGGCATGTAGTTTTATTTTCACATGTGAGAAGAAGGGATAGTGATGATTTATCTCCTAAATAAAGTCTTCTAGCATCCCACTCTCCGTTACACTAAATGACCTTGATATTCCCTCACATTTATCTGACTCACATGGCCACACTCAGGCTTTCATATCTATATCTATGAAATTACAGCTGGACTCACATTCCTCTCTCTCACACACACACACACACACACACGCACCCTACACATCATGAACTCAGCATTACAGGCAATGATCAGATGTCCCATCTTCCCCCAGAGACACAGAGAAGCATCTGACGCGAAGGACATGACGAGTCCTCCACCCTCACCGGTTTAAGTTCATACTTGTATATTATAGCTCTCTTCTTGGACTTTCCTAAAGGTAATTAAAGTGTAGCATGTTAGGAGTGCAAAAAGAGAGAGTGAGTCATTGTGTGCTGCCTGACACAGTGAGAGAGATAGGGTTATAAATGGAGATTAGCGTGATTAGATGGAGGATGGCCACACATACACACCTGCACACACACCCACTGGATAAACAAACAGAGTGCAGTATGCAGGGGTGTAAGATAAGCAGGCTAGAATAAACAGAAACAGCAGGTGAATGTGGTGACTGCTATTTGAAAGAGAGACAGGGCACGAGAGAGAGAGAGAGAGAGAGAGAGAGAGAGTGAGAGAGAGAGAGAGACAGAGAGAGAGAGAGAGAGAAGGAAAGAGAGAGAGAGAGAGAGAGAGAGAGAGAGAGAGAGAGAGAGAGAGCAAGAGAGAAATTATTTCTTGATAGTAGGATCTCACTATTTCTATTTGTTACAAATCATGTGTGTGTGTGTGTGTGTGTACACATTTGGGTGTGTTTATGGAAAGCAGGATCTCTTCCTAAATGTGCTGTCCTTCCCTTTGTCTCACCTTTATTTGTTTGTCAAGAGAACACTATTTAAACTTTCCCTGCTTTCCTTGCAACACACACACACACACACACACACACACACATGTGCACACTGAACAGAGACAGATAAAGAAGGATCATAAGGGGAAAAGAAACACAGAAGTCTGAGATATGTGGTATCTCTCTCTCTCTCTTTCTCTCTCTCTCTCTCTCTCTCTCTCTCTCTCACTCACTCACTCACTTATTGTGTGTGTGTGTGTGTGTGTGTGTGGTGTGTGTGTGTGTGTGTGTGTATTCCAGCAGCAGCAGCAGCTTGCCATGGGCTCACAAATGATTGCCCTAATTTTGATTTACCACTTAGCCACATGATCATATGCAGAAGTGCTAGCTGTTGAAATCAGGCTGATTATACAGATTATGCAAATGAGGAGCCGCGTGGAGGATAAGAGCAAAACACAGGAGAGCTGCTTGGAAGGAATTGTAAACACTGAGTGTTAAAGAAGATCATATAGCACAGAAATCCCTTCTCCTGCTTTATTAGTCCCACAGCAGCGGGACATCATAGTGTTCATGAGAGGAGAATTGAACACATACTGAACTGAGCACTGAACACCCCACAGGTCTTCTGCGTCTCACACACACACACACAAACACACACACACATGCTCTTACTTCCTTAATTGGTTGATGCATCAAAGAGATTTGTTGTCTACAAATTAGAGTAAATGTTTCACAGATAGAAAGAAAGAAAAGCCATGCTACTGGAAAATACGATATAATTACCAGCTTATTAGTTACAGCAACGACTCAAACAAATTAATTACACTTTTGATTCATTTTTTGGCCCCAAGAGAAAAATCATAGTCATATGACTATGGGCTAGTTATAGATTTTTTAGAGAGAGAGAGAGAGAGAATTAATCTTTGTGTCATGTTTACAAAGGGGTCAGAATCGTATTGTTAGTCATCAATATGACTTGGCCTGGTTTGACATGATCGTTTTAGAGACCCGAGCTTCTTTAATGTGTTAGCTTTAGCACCAGGGCTAGCAGTGTACAGTGTGTGGGAGGGTGGAGGGGCTACGCTGCACTGGCCTACTTACATTGGCCTGCATACACTTAGATTAATATACAGCTTTCCATTCTTCAATTCAGAAAGGGAGACAGTGATGGAAAGAGGGAAGAGCCGGGAGATATGCAGAGAGAGCTGCATTGTGCATTCTTTTCTGATTGGTACAGTGAGGCTCTGTTCAGCATCAGATTGGCTATCGGACACACAAGATAAAACTCAGGGGTTAATATCACTGTTTTTGTGCATCAGTGACCGGGAGTCTAAATCAGCCATGTTCTTTGAGTGAAAGTAATTGCCAAATTTCCCAAGCCTTCAATAGCCAATCATGATCTTCTGTGCACTGTTAAAGCAAAGACTGTTTAAATCAAATTCTGAAATGAAATGAAAATTGCAAATGTTATTAATACAGTTGGGATTGTTATGAATTATTCTGTCTTATAGCACATCACTTTCAACTTCTTAATGCTGATTGGTCAGAAATTGTTGATTAGTTTTCTGTTTGATTGCACTTTTTTAATTTGGTAATAATTTTACATTAATGTGTTTATTTTAATACACTATCAATTATATAGTAACAACATACACATATCTAAAAAAAATCTAAAAACAAATAAATAAATAAATAAGTAAATAAACTTAAGAATGAACAGTGTATAATTGTTGATATGGTGAAGCTTAGAAGGTTTTTTTTTTTACATTTACAGAAGGATTCTTGGTTGTCAGCACTTGTGTAATTATTGCGAACGATATAGGAGGAATACACACCATGGAAGTGCTGTTATAGAATATCATTCAGTGATGGATTGCAGTGATGCAGCCTAATGTGAAGGAGAATTACTGTTACACCTCTTAGTTGATTCTTTTCCTATAATAGTGCATCCCAATGTGCTTTACTCGTCTTACACCACAGCATTTTCTAACAGCAATATCATGTGTTTTTATTTCTGTAGCCTAATAAGAAATCGCCCCACCAAGCTATTTGTGTGGTCTTTAAAACAAGATGACTTTAATGTCTGTTTCCTAATTCCGCCCCAGTTCACGGCTAAAATAATTCTGCTTCAAGTAGATTTGTTCCAAGCAAGAATGCAAGAAAACCATAAGAGCATTACCATAAAAGTGTAAAAGTGGTTTGTGCCACAGCCCAAGGTGCTGTTACTGGCCAACACAGTCCCATAATGTTAGGTTTTATAGATCATTTACGAATTATGTGGGACAGCATGAGAGACAAAGATCAGTAACATAAGTTTAATGGTGCCTCTAGAGCCTCTGAGCAATTAAACCTGCTGGCGCTCTGCCTAACCACACACACACACACACACACACACACCTGCCTAAATGAAATGAAAGAAGGCCCATCTTTCAACAAAACCTGTGTTTGTGTGTGCCTGTTTGTTTGCTTCCATGTCTCAATACAGAGCTGGGTGCGTGGCTTCCAGACCTCTATGTTAAAAGATTTTTTGGAAGTGAATGTCTACCGATGTCTACTCAGTGATCTTGTGGTTTAGCACACGGTGAAGCACATTGTCTCATTGCTGCTATTGTCTGTCTCTCTGAGCAACAACACGCATATGGTTAGAAGTGAGCGAGTGAGTGACAGCATTGTGGTCGAGGCCTCTGGAGCCGCAGTTAGAAGCACAGCTGGTGCTCTTGCTATTCACTGCTTTTCAGTTAGACACACTTTCTCCCAATGCACCTGCGAGAAGAGGACCGTTTATAAAGCCGGCCACTGCAGACAGAAGCTAGTGGATAAATATAAGAGACATTGGACATCTGGGAGCACACACTGCACTTCTCAGTCAGTACAGTCAAGCCTCCTGAACAATCCCTTACACTCAAGCAGCATACTCTGTATCTGTAGCGGTATCTCTCGATCCCTCCCTCACTTACTGCCTCAATCATCACAGTTTCCTGCCATATAATTTAACAGCCTATCATACAAAAATGTCTAAACATCTTTTGAAATATAAAACAAGATTAAACATTATTCAACAACCTAGGAAACATGTCTACAAGCAGATATTCCATGGATTCTTTCACACTATATTTATCTGTTTAATATCCATAGTGTTGTTGGTGTCCTTCGGTTGCTCACTGTTTGGGGTCACCACAGAAAATCAACCGATCCGCGTATTTAATTTGGCACGGGTTTTACGGAGGATGCCCTTCCTGACGCAACCCTCGGATTTTATCCTGACTCGTGACCTGCACTGAGAGGCTGAGCTGGTTCCCTGCACAGGAATTGAACCTGGGCTGCAGCAGTGAGAGAGGGATCCTGCTGCTGGAAACACCAGGGAGAACTATATCTAATATCTATAGTGTATGTGACTATTATATCTACAGTGATTACCGAGGTAAGCCTCCTGGAGGTCCAGCAGCAGGATCCCACGCTCTCATTGTCGCAGCCCGGGTTCGATTCCTGGGTTAACCCAACCTCTCAATGCTGGTCCCAAGCCTGGATAAAATGTGAGGGTTGCATCAGGCGGGGTATCCGCCGTAAAACTTGAGCCAAATTGAAATATACAGACCAAATGATCCACTGTGGCAACCCTGAATAGGGAGCAGCCGAAAGACCGCAACATAGGGTGATTACCAAGGTAAATGTTTCCTTATACTGTGAAAAATATTTTTACGCCTAAGTTGAGTAGTTGAACTCTGTCAATAAATGTTTCAGATATTGTATCTAACACAAACTCATAACTACATCCATTTTAGGATGAAACAGACATTTGAGAAGGTCTTACCAATGATGTTCTTGTGAAGTTTTAGGCAACATCGAACAATGGAGCAAGACCAGACTGGTGATGTAATGCTTTATGCCCCTTCCTTAAGTTCTGTTAGACAACTGACATTACCCTGGAAACATACTCATAAAGACTTATTCATCATCTGGTATATGAGCTTTTTTTTGTGTGTGTGTGTGTGTGTGTGTGTCTGTGTGTGTGTCTGTGTGTGTGTGTGTGTGTTATGACTATAATGTAATTCTCATATCACTCCATATGTTCTGACCATCACCAGCAATGGCTCAGTCAGTTGTTCTGATGTTTTACTGTAAACCGACTTAGAAGATCTAGAAGCCATAACACAACCTTGTGACAATAAACAAGATGTTGTTTGGGTCAGATTCTATGTAAATGTGAGCACAGTAATTCAGTAACTGAATAAGTCATAAGGTGGCTTAGTGGTTAACACGTTTGGGTGGCAGCTCTGGGGTTTCTGTCTCCACCTTGTGTGCACAGAGCTTGCGTGTTCTCCCCATGATTTAGGGGTTTCCACCGGCCTCCTACCACAGCCCAAAGATATGTGTTGCGCTCTGAGCTCTGAACTGTTTGTGATTAAGTGTGTGGGTATATGTGTGTGTATTGTGTACGATTATGGTTTGAGATGTACAGGTTGTACCCTGCCTTATGCCCCGAGTTGCCTGTGACCCAGTGTAGGGTAAGATATGTACAGAATAACACATCAGAATAACTGTGCTGTGCTAAAAAATAATGTATGTCGAGTTGTGGGTACAAAAATGTCAATAATTATACATTTAGTTTTTTTGTAAAGCTGTTTACATAGCTTTAGGAGCACTGCCATGCAACACAGTGTTATAGGAATAAGTCATTCCTGAAGGTGTGTATCAGGCAAAAACTACTTTCTTCAGAAAAGGTAGTCACATCTCTGAAAGAATGAATTATAGAGATTTAGATCTGAAGTTGAAATCTTCCTGGTGTGGGTTGGGGTGGATCTGGAGCCGACAAATGCCCTTTCATTTTTATTATATGTGAGTTTCGAGTAAACAAGTTGTCCGTTCGTGTCAGCAGGAAAACATGTCAAACTTCTTGTCAGCAGTAATAACACATATGCTGCAGATGTGTGGGTTTAGAAATGCTGGAAATCCTTTACTTAACAGAATGAAGAGTTTCTAAACACAGAAGCTGCTAAGAGGGAAGCCTGCACCACATGTCAGGACTTTACATGATACTGTGTTTCTCCCATCCACCTGTCTTCTGTCTCCTTTCTTAGTTTTTTTTTCTTTCCAACTCTTCTTCTGTTCCTCACTTCTCTGTTTGCAGCATCATTGATATTACCTCTCTGATTGATTCTCTTATGCTTGCTTTCTCGATTTCTGGCCTCATTTCATCCCCTCATTCCTGTCATCTCTTTATTTATTTTGAATGCTTCTTTTCCACTCAAGTAATCATAGAGGGATGAGCGAGTGTCTGACATGGTCACTGTAGCAACGGTGGTTGAGTGGAAGGAGGGGCAGTCGATGGGTATGTGTGTGTGTGTGTGTGGTTGGGGGTTATGGGGATGAGTGCTATTCTGTGTGTGAATAAGTGAAAAAGTAAAAAGAATGGAGAGTACCAAAGGATGGCTGGCTACCCACTGCGAAGATGAGTGGAGAGGGGTTGGTTGGTGGGGGGGGTCGACACACACGCACACACACTCACACACACACAAACATGCATACACACGCACCATATACACACATGCACACACGAACAAACAAGACTCACAACTGCACTTACACGTCTATCTCTCATACACACACATATGAATCGCTACCGTCATTAAATCATGGCAGAGACATGGTTATGCCCTTTCTAAGCACTTTTATCATCAGCTACATCTGTGGGCTGCTTATTTAAATTGAGCTTTCAAACAGGAGTGCGGAAAAACCATAACAATATAGTTTAATCATTAACAGGAATGTGTGATTTACAGACTGCTGTAAAATATTCAATGTGCACAATTTTCTGTTCCCATCAGCAAACTGACGTGTTGTAAATTCAGAGTAATGTTAATGTTTCTAGAAAAAGGAATTGGTTTTGAGTTTGGGTCAACTGTGTGTGTTGTGTGTGTGTGTGTGTGTATGTGTGTGTGCTGTGCATGCGTGCGTGTGTGTGTGTGTGTGTATGTGTGTGTGTGTGTGTGTGTGTGTGTGTGTGTGTGTCAGAGTGGCAGCAGCTCTGCAAGCACAGATGGTGATGTGTGGCAGTCTGTGTCTAGTTTATTAATAATGCTGATGAGCTCTGGACTGACAGTGTTGTTTCGACCACACACACACACACACACACACACGCAAATGAACGCACACTAAACATGAACATATATACACTCGACATATATAGGAAGTGCAGTAACACCTCCCTCTACTGCTTTCCTGTGTTTGTGTTTTCTTCCTTCTGGTAAAACTGGGGACTTTACACAGATGGAATTACCAGTGTCACTACTCTCACTACTCAACTCTAATCTGACCTTTGTATCTAAAGAGTCAAAGGTCAAAGGTGAGAGAGCAGTGTGGGTCAGTGGAAATATTAGCAGACTAGGTAGTACTACAAAACAGGGAGATCGGTGTAATCCGGTGCCTTCTCTGTGACACCTCCGACGGTCATGGCGGTGTCGTAAAACATTTATGAGCATGTTAAATACAAAAATAAACACAGATGGAGGATAATTCAGTGTCTGAAAACTTGACAAATACCCGGTGCACATTCCAGTAAGAAGCCAAACAGTAATGCATTCCTTTGTTAGATTGTTGCTGAGCTAGATTTAACTGAAAACACAAACCTTGCTCCCACTCTCGTACCCAAGCGTGAGATGAGTGTTAGAGCCCAACACATCCTTCCACCTCTTTAAGAAAACACATTGAGGCTTCTCCAAGCTAATGAGTGAAGCTAAACAGGATGGAAAGACAGAACACGCTCATTTAGCCAAAACTAAAATAGCAAATCGAGCACAGAGCATTTATTGTACACCTGAGAGCAGTGTTAATGTGTGTTTACAGAAATATCATATGTATATAATTTATTGTTTATATTGTTCTTTCTCTCAGTTCCATTATTGCTTGCTCAGCCTCTCTCTCTCTCTCTCTCTTTTTCAATCCCACTTACAGCTCCAGCCTCTCTCCCGCCCTCTCCTTAACCTCAAAATCACCAGAGCTCTCCTCGAATTAACCTTCTAGCCTCCCCTATCTGCCATTTGACCCCCCCACACACTCTCTCACTCACACACACACACACACACACACACATACACACACACACACAGCTGATCGAGTTATTGCCATCATACCAGACAGATAGTAGAGCGGAGCCTTTAGTCCGAACATGCTGTAATGAAGGATCCTGAAGTCACACAGAGACACAGAGAGACTGATGCTCAGCAGGAGGCCCCTGCTGCTCTCTGAACGAGGGTTCACTCGTCAGACGAGCTCCTGCCGTGCTGTACAGGTGAAAGTCAGGGAATCCATTTCATTCCTGGGAGATCCGAGTCTGAGTGTGAGACAAGGGAGGATGGACTGAGCCAAGCCCGAGTTAAGCTCCAAATGAATAGTCCCATTAACAAGCATGCAGAAATGTGTCATCCCTTCATCCCGAACACAAGGCGAGGTCCTCCCTCTAGAGTGAGCATTCCCTGCTTCTCCCCCTCTTTAATCCTCTTCTCCTTCTTCTTTCTATCACAGCATCCCGCTGCTGACTGCACGGCTGGAGGGAGAGGAGGAGCAAACACACACACACACACACACACACAAATACACACAGAGCTTTCTCTGCACACTGATCTGCGTATGTGTGAGCTTGTGCGTAGGGAGAGAGGGAGAGAGAATGTGAGTGACAGACTTACAGATAGAGAGAGAAAAAGAGAGTGAGTGAGAAAGAGAGTGTGCAGGAGAGAGAATGTGAGTGAAAGTGAGGGAGATGGAGTGTCAGAGAGAAAGAGAGAGAGAGAGATGAGTGAAAGAGCGAGAGATCAGAAGAGGTCTGGCCCTGCCTTCAGTGTGCAGGCGTGAGTCATTAGGTGTAAATTGGACTGCAGCCTGAGTGACAGCTGATTTGTCAGCCCTAATGAAAGAGAGAGGGCAGAAGAGTGATATGGCATCTGTTCTCTGCACCCCCAATACACACAGACACACCCAAACCCACACATACATACACACAAATACACACACATATCCTATACCAGCCACTATAATAGGAACGTTTCTCTCCATTCTCATTCATACTATTATCCAATCAGCCATAGCAGCAGTGCAATGCATATATAGTCATGCAGATACAAGTCAAGCTTCAGTTATTGTTTACATGCGACAGAAAAATGTGATATGAGTCACTTAAACTGTGGCATGGCTGTTCCTGCCAGGATGATTTGTTAAAGTATTTCAGAAACTGCTGATCTCCTGGGATTTCCATATAACAGTCTCTAGAGTTTACCGAGAATCTCCATTAGGCAGCAGTTCTTGCAGGTTGGTTACGCCTTGTTGATGATATGAGTTCAGAGGAGAATGGCCTGACTGGGTCGAGGTGTCAGGAAGGCTACAGTAACTCAATTAATCACTCCTTGCAACTGCACAACATGTGGAACCTTGAGCTCAATGAGCTACAACAACGGAGAACCTTATCAGGTTCCGTTCCCATTGAACAAGAACAGGTATCTGAGGCTATAGTGAGCACCAAAAATGGATAAATAAAAACTAGAAAAAACTGTGTCTGGTCTTTTTACAGTCCTCATGTGTAGTTTCATTGAGCCTGTGACCACTGTAGCCTCATATAATTATGAAACATGCACATGCAGTACTGAGCAATACTGCTAAAAATGAACTATGAATGTGCACATAGACACATACACACACACACTCTTCACAATTATTTCAAGGTAACAGGAGGAAGAGCGACACAATCCAGAAAGCCAGCACAGTGTCAAAATAAAAGAGCAGCTGCCCCCAGTGTGCAGTGATCCAGCTGAGAGAATACAGAGAAGACTAGCGAGAGGCCTCCAGCTTCCTCTGGGATTCAACAGAAACAACTCCTCTCAGATAGTGCCTGGCTATTACAGTAAAAAAACCCAGAGACCTCTTTACTTATTCATCCACGAGAACACTCATTTCAACAGCCGTCGCCTTTCCAATACAGCAAAAGTGCTCTTCGGCTCATTTGTGTTTTCTTAAAACCACCTGGCTGGCGTTTTGTTGTTATGACATAAAATGTGCTATAAAAGGCTTGTAAATGAGAAACAGGTGAGGGTCAGGGTCTAAAGAAAGCACTTCGCATATAACCATATAATAATAATAATAATAATAATAATAATAATAATCTCTTTTTGATCGACTCTACCAAGTACTTTAACTAAGTAAAGTATGATACATGGCACGGGAAACTGCAGGTACAGTTGGACTGTAAAATAGTCATAAGATTTCTCTTCTACCCTCATATTGTCACTCCATCTCTCTGTCTCTCTCACTAAATCGGTTATGCATTGCGATCCATCATAAATCAGTCACATGAGAGGCGGCTCTCTGATTCGTCAGGCTTTGACCAGCTGACAGAGAGCATTAACATTCTTATTCATCACTTAGTGTTTAGTTACCACCACCTATCACACTGCTGTATGTGTGTGTGTGTGTGTGTGTATGTGTGTCTGTGTGTGTGTGTGTGTGTGTTGGGCACAGTCGTACCTGATCCATCATTTATTGTTTAGCCTCCAGCAACAGTAGCTCATGTCAGCTACTGTCTGACTGCACTGCATCTTGTCTAAATGCACTCACACTGTCTATGCTGTTTTTACACTATATTGATTTAAAGATCCTTTAAAATGAGTAGGTTTATAAGGAAATGAAAAGAAATAAACATGTACGTAATTGTATTCTTGAAATAACAGTTTTTCCCTTTGTAAAAAATCTGATACAAACTGTGCTTTTTTCCATTGGGCAGTGATATAGTGATCTATCTATCTATCCATCCATCCATCCATCCATTTATCTATCTATCTATTTATGTTGAAACCGTGTGCTTTTTTCTAACACTTTCCTGAACAATTATTATTAGTAATTATTGTATTCATTTTGTAATGGTGAAGAGCTTTCTAATTCGTTCATTAACTAGCATTTTTGCTAATTAGCCTGGCCAATCAGACAAATAAACAGTGATCATCTGGACACTTCTGCAACGTTTAATTGAAGTCAGTGGAAAACATGAATCCTAGTTGTAGTAACCTTTATTTAACCAGGATAAAAAACTTTTAGAGAGTGACTTGGCCAAGAAGGGTGAAAAAGGCACAACAATTAACATAAAAGACATATACAGTATATTAATATACAAAACATACAATCAAAAGTTATTTACAAATTCAAACTCAACTTGGTTTCTTCCATTTCTGAACGCTGTATTGGTTGTAGGGCACACTGATCACAGATTCAGCGTACAACATAATATTCCACCAAGCTACATTATTGAGAAGATACGGCGCTTTAGCGACTTTTGCGAATGTTCTTGGAACTACTACACCCACTACACACACTCCCGAACGCAGACACACACCCACACCATTGTCTATTATTTACAGAACACTTAAGGATTTGCTCTGTCAACGTGTTACAAAAACGCGAGGAATCTTCATGTTTTATTCATGCTCTCTTTGTTCCCGAGCGTAAAACCTCTGTCAGTGTGGCCTTTGCTGTTTAGCTCACATTGACATAAATGTGCACTTTCATCCTCCCCATTTCCTCTGTTGTGTGGTTTCTGTGTGGTTATCTTCTCTATAAAGCAAATGCTTTATTCATGCTCATTTCCTTGTTAAACATTCTTATTGCTGTTCTACTTTTAGCCCTCTTTCTACATTACAACTCACATTCACGGCGGAAGTGTGGAGGTGATAAGAAGGTGTGTGTGTGTGTGTGTGAGAGAGAGAGAGAGAGAGAGAGAGAGAGAGAGAGAGCTACACTTGGCTATCTTTAACCTGCCTGTCAGTGACAGTAGGGCCTGCTTGGACCACATCAGGCTGAGGTGGTTGTGTGCAGATATACAGGCTAACTGCCAGCTGAGAGCAAAGGATGTGCCAAACCACAGGAAAGAGAGGTGGAAGGAGATAAAGGGCCTGTAGAGATATTTTGTAGAGATAATTTTATACCCTGCCAATTTTATTAAGCCCATACTATAGAACCCCCTATTTTCTATATAAACTCAAACCAAGCAAATCATGCTTGACAGCACTATAACATGATGTGATCATTCGGTTGTGTTTACTCCTTAATTGGTGTCTCTCTCTTTTTTTTTAATCAAAGTGTGTGTTCAACAGAGGAAAGGCATATGACAATTGAGCACCAGCTGCCTCTACTCAAATCCTAAAAGTCATAAAAAGAGGTGTTAAATGTGATCTCAATTTAGAGCACTAAAGAATATCCCCAAACACCCCCACCTGTAGAAGGCTGTGTCTTCTGGTAAAAGATTCTCTTTAGAATGGAAAAAAAGAGGACAAGAGCGCGATAAATGAGTGACACAGAGAGAACAGCTGCTGTGATACAGTTGCCACCGTTTACTGACACAAATGTCACCTTAAAGCGCAATTCACTCCGAAATACCAACAGCTTTTTAAACAGTAAAAAACCACTCAGATTTATCTCATGCCAAATTGTTATGAACAAATACAATGAAGCGAGAGTTCTTGCTCAACTCTCTGCCACATCTGTACCCCCAGTGTCTCTCTCTCTCTCTCTCTCTCACACACACACACACACATCATCTACATCTTCTACATCATCTCAAACACCCTCCCACGTAGCTCACATGCAAACACACCCACACTGAAGATTGGTGCTTCGCTAAAAAAGAAGAGAGGCCAACATGTCCATATGTCACCTAATGTTGCAAATGTTTGCTTAATTGAATCAATCCATCTCGGAAATGTCTGTTGTCATCCCTCTCACTTTCTTCTCAGCAATTCTTCCCTCTTCTTTACTAACATTCTAGCCATCTGCATCATGAAGGAAGGAAGAGGGTGGATGGGTAATAAGAGAAAGAGAGTGTGTGTGAGAGAAAGAGAGAGAGAGAGTAAAAAATAAGAGGGGGGTTAGAGAGCAGCTCATCTCAATCCCCTGAACCTCCCCTCCCCCATGAGTAACATTAATTAACTTCCCATACTGACACTAATGGCAACGTAATGAATGTGCTAATGACCTGTTTGCATGTATGTATGTTTGTGTTTTCATTCATACATTCATTTAGCCCAGTTGCAGTATGGACATTATAAAGGAATAAAGCAGCTATCTGACATTTGCAACAGCAAACATGCTTTCCATGTTTTAGAAATACACCTGTCTCAGTCCTATTAAACCTAATTATACACCTAGCCTCTGGCTACCTTCAGTGGTATATTTAAACTCTAGCTTTACTCAAATTATAGTGCTGCAAAAGAAATGTGAGGGGGATATGAGAGAGAAAACGAGGCAATCATCATGTACTATATCCTTAATGTATACCCATAAAACATAAATGTTATATGGAGAGCTTTTAGGATTGTAGAGGTCCATGCTTTTAATGAAGCACAACAGAGACTATAAAAAAAAAAGCAATAGATGTATGGCTGAATAAATATTAAAAAATATTAGCTCAGATATATCATTCTGAAATGGCATCTCCCTATCACTGCTCTGGACTGATAGATGAAAAAAAGGTTGCTATTAGTTTAGCAAATATAGACTGATGTATTTCTGTTCTTTGATTAAGGCGTGATAGAGGAGCGTGCCAGCTTTAACTCCGACTCATTTGAACATGTGCTCCACTCCTACACTGTTGTTCACCATGTTACAGGCTTAGTACAAAGACCACCATATTGTCTGTTGCTCATCCCTGCTTTTTGCTTAATTATTTTCTTACTTATTAATACCACTACAACGCATTGCTCCTTTATAGCATTACACCAGCAAGTAAGCAATAAAACACAATGGGATGTACTGTTATAGGAAAATAATATAACGGGACAGAATGATCTATTACATCTCTCATGTTTATTAGCTTCTATAAGAGCACAGCCAAAAATGTTTCATTTCTTTTATATCAAATTGGGGTCCCGGATGGTGTGACAGGTAAGCTTTTGCCATTTCACTAAGAGATTGCAAATCTCAAGTTCAAGTCCTGACAATGCCACAGCCATCCCAGAGTCCAAGGGTGAAAAATTGTCCATGATCTCTGAGATGTTAAAATAGCGTTACCCTCTCCCCTGTCGATCAGCATAATACAAATGAATTGTTTGTGTTGGTGAGCTGGTGTATGTGGAAGAGGGCAGTTAGTACTTTCATCTGAGCAGCAGATTTAAAAGATATGGTAGCTAACTTCAAATGTTTCTAAGGAAGCATGTGGTAGCCTTCAATCTTCCCGGGTGGTAGCTGTCATGTGATAGCGAAGAGCTGGCTAGTGGGTGGGAATTGGCAAAATGACGAAATTGTGAGATCAAGGGGGGAAAACATGGTTTCTCTAGTCTCTTTCTCATCAAATGGAGAGATCTCCACAGGGGGTGGATGCTACAGGCCATTAACATCCCAATCAAATGGAGCCTTCTGTAGTTGGTGTTCCATGTTAGGTGGCTTGCAGTCCACTGCTTCAGCTGGTGGTGGTTAATAAGTGTCCCATGGAGCAGTACTGCTCCAATTTGGAGTAAGTACTCCAATTCTGGTTGTATGTGTTTCTCAAGAGAAGGATATCAATATTTTCAATAGAGGGACCAGAGTAGAGCATCAGTGTGCACTAATATGGCACTGCCAAACAGAATCTGTAGCTGCTGGGTGAATGCTTTTTTTGTTTGCCAAAAAGAGCCAACCATAAACATAAACATGATTTTCCTGACTGCAGAAAACACAGCCAGGGCCCCATTCTCCCACTGAGATTAGATCTTTTATGGTGGGCCCAGAGAAATTGAAGCAATGTAATTATCTTTCACACTATGGAACAAGACAGTCCAAATATGATATGGGGAAGAATCACTTGTTAAAACTGTGAGGGGGGAGGGTTTACACTACTCCAGCACTGAGGTTGTGGGCAGAAAATCTTTGCTGAAATACTGCATGCTGAGAAGCTTTTATATCTAGTATTGCAAGCCAGACCTCTAGCATTTGACCAGGAACCATGTACTTTAAGCAAACGAGGCAATTTGACAGACATGGCAGATGACCAACCACAGACCTTTTCCTGTCACAAGATAAGCTGCTAAGTGGTTCAGACAAAAACCTTAAAATCCAGTGACGACATATATATATATGTCATGCAGAATAGCTAACAGATTCCATATAACTCCACATATCATAACTGACCCTACCTACAACATTTACACCTGGTTTTTTACAACAGTTGGGACCTCAGTCATGACCTCTAAATGTTGTAGGTCATCATATGAGACTGTGTACCCAAAATATTTAACATTGAGTCCAAAAAAAAGTACTGAAGTGCTAACATTTAACACATAATCCAGGTGCTTATGTCAGCCAACAAAATTCCCTTCGCTGTCTGAATAATCAGGCAGGTGGAAGAAATTCCAACATTCATAATATGGGATGTTTGTTGAACATGACTTCTTTGACAGAATTAGCAGTTAGTAAGCATGAGGCATGAGTCATAATTACCTTTTACAACTGCTATTTAGAGCATACGGTTTAGTTCAGTTTAATCATACCATACCGTTGAATACTCAAAACTGACTGGTCAGAAGGTGTTTCTTAATTTTATGCAACTTCTTTATGTAGATTCTTTTTGGGCTTAATGGTTTCCTAGTAACATGTGAAGCTTTTTTTGTCTTATTATCATAAAAAAGTGATTGAACAATGTGTTATAGCTGTTAAAACCTTAATGATCACATGAATTCATTTCTTTAAACCTAGCTATAAACTTAGCCATAAAAAAAAGTATGTGTCAGCCATAATAAAAGAACGTTAGCATTGCCAAATTGCTGTGGTATAAAATGAATGAAGCATTTTGGGACATGCTGTTATTGGAAAATCATCAATGCCTCATTGTATTTCATTTCTTCTATGATTTGTTAGACACCATGAGTCTTTTGGACTGTGTAAGTGTTTCTCACTCTGTCTAACCCACAATTATACATGACACTTCTGTTTCCACTTCAAACTCGAATCACAAAGCACAACAAAGGTCTGGGAGGTTCTTCCCCTGTTGCCAAGAGACTGTGCACACTTCTTCGTCCTCTTCAGCTGGTGTTCGGGAAGAAGGTTTTTTTTTTTTTTTACCCAATTCTCCTTGTAGCCTGGGCTTGCTTAAACATTGTGTGGCAAAGCTATTTACAAAAATAGCACCTTATGCATCCTTAAAATATTATAAGCCAACCCTGTTTCTGGCACTTTTAGCTTATAAACTCATAGGGTTGCTTCCAGCTAGCTTAAACCAGTGCTGATTTTTTTTTTTTTTATCTTCAATGAAAATGCACTTGCTACCCTTTCACCCTTAAATAGTTGTTAGCAAATAATAAGCATAAAAACATATAAGAGAAAACCCTAATATTAAATGCTTCATGCAGCAGCCAGAGATGCGATTTTTTATGCTGTTCATTGGATTACTTAAATCCTAACATAGGTTTAATGAATGTTTAATGAACCGGCTATGCAGATCTCCACTGAAGACCCCTTAAAAAAAGGCCATTCTACATTACCGCCCACGGCACACAGTGCCAATTATGGGCCAATTAAACTAACTTGGCAGCACACTGGGCAGCCTGGTGTAGTTAGAAGAACATGAAAGCATTGCTTCCCCATCTTTCCGCCCATCTCTGATGAGAGAAAAAGAGAGAGAGAGAAAGATGAAACAGGCCATTAAATGCTGTGTGTCTTTAAAAAAAAAAAGTTGAGAGGGACAGAGAGAGAGAGAGAGAGAGAGAGAGAGCCAAGAGGGCAGACTGACTTACAGACACAGAGAATAACAAACTTAAAGATGCTTTCCAGTATTTTATCATGCATAGTGTCTCATGTAAAGTTTCATTGAGACATCTGTGTCCTTCCTTTTTTAATAAGCATCTACTCTGAGCAACATGTGCATGAAAGTACTGCGCAATCTGATCACCGGTTTCTAGTGATACGAGCATCAATTACACAGACACGCTCTCAATTACAGAAACATGCTCTCATTTTCACTCATTGTGCCAGTAAGAACAAGGAGTCAGTGCAAAGTGTGAAGAGGGCAAGCGAGTTTAAGAAGACATGTGTTTATGAGTTCCGCTCGCCGATTTCGTCTTACTTCCAGAAAACTGGTCGATTGTCTATACTAAATTGCTGCCAGGTCTGAATGTGTGTGCATGAAATCTGACTCATGTCTATTTGTGACGAATGGATGCCAGTTAGGTAGAAGCACATACAATGTGGTGGATACACGGCCTATATTCCACTCCATTCACCAGTCAAATAAAAATAGGAAATAATCTAATAAGAACATCCCAAATCAAACAAAAACAAACAAATAAAAAAACACAGGCGCTTGCACTAATGTGACACAAGCCTGTGCCGGGATGAGGGTAAAGACCAGGATGAATCCCAGAACACAGGCATGAGATTCTCTATATGAGGTTAGAGAAAACTACCCTGCTATTTGGAATCTCAGAAGGACCCTGGCTTTTCCAAGCATATTCATATGCTGTCATATTTTCAAAAAGAGTAGCATTATAAAGACTCTTCAAAGCCATTTTATTGGTTTCTGAGGCAATAAAAGAAACAAAACTACAAGGAAGCAACATTATGTTGCGTCAATTATTTGGAAAGTGTAAAGGTTAAATGTTCTTCACCTTGACATCCTCTGGTTTGTCCTGTTTTAGTCCCTGTTCTGCTAAACTGTAAGGCAATATGAGTCAGCAGCACAGCATCATTTAGTCTTTTTTTTCCCCATCATTAGCTAGCAGGATCTCAGGGTCATCGCTCCCTGTTGGGTGTGTGGCCAAAAGCCTGCGACCTCGTTGTGTCCCCTGGGGTCAAAAAAAGACCAGAGGTCACGCTCTACCCAATAAACAGCCAGCAGGGAACTGTAATGATTAGAAGTAACAGAGCTTAATGGGGGCTGACCTCTGACTTTGTTGCTATGGAGACAGAGGAGAATGTGGGGTCATCGGCTTGCTGAACAAGTCAATATAAAGCATTTACAAAAAGAGGAACAGGACTGGTCAAAGTGTGCAGCAATTTAGAGGCATTGAATTCACTCTTCTCTCTCTGTCTCTCCTGGGATTTCATCTGTCTCTTACCTACACACTTTTATATACGTTCACTCGTACATGCTCTGTAGGTCTCTCCCTGTTTGACTGGTAATGTATCAGGTGTTATATCATGATCTCAGTGTTATAAGGTTCTCTTTGGATGAATTGATATTTTAAAATATGGCGTGTCAACATTTGTAGCCTGGATAAACATAAGAGAATTGCTTATTTTGCACAAAACTACTATTTATTTACTCTGCTGCAATGTTTAATTGTATAATTGTGGTTTAATGCTTAATTAATGCTTGATTAGTCATCTAGCTATATTCGGTAAAAAAAAATTTAACCTTTTAAAAATTCATTTTTGGTAAAATTCTGCTCAGTAATGCCTTTGAAGGATGTGCTTACTTAAACTTTACAGTTTCAGTATATCCACACTGACATACTGATGAGTACTTGGTAATTTTATGGAAAAGGAAAAAAGCTACCAACAGAGGATGGTGAAAGCTTTCATTTGCTTCCTCCTAGACTTGTGAACCCCGACACCATATCTTTTCAGACTGCTGCTGTCACAGGGCAGCTGAACACACATGAACAAAAGCATCATCTGCCCTCTTCTGTATGCATGAGGTCATGATTGGCTAATGTCACTCTATTTGACAGTGGCAAGAGTAATGCCAGCCCTCCCACCCAAGCAGTCTTTTGAACTCCAGGCCCCATGAATGGCTGTGGCATCGTTAGGATTCAAACTCCTGATCCCTGGATTGTAATATGAAAGCTTTTCTGTTTCTCCACTTTAAGAGCCCCCTAAAGACAATTCCGAAAACAATTTGGACATTAATGTTTGTAAGGATTACCAGAGTCTCCATTTTTGACCAGTAATAGCTGCCTTAGTATTGACTGAGCCGTCACTGCGCTGATCCCACAGAACAGTGGCCACTTATTTCCTAGCCTGGGGTCTGGCTGTTCCTCTCAGCAGTGTTCCTGATCTTCCACAGCAGTGACTGAGTCTCCTAATGAAGTGCACAGCAAGGCTCACCCTGCAGCACAGAGATAGGAGAACCTACAGAGACTGCAGAATCACTCTGAATGAAAACCGAATAGTCCACAATCTGTGAATTACAGATCAAGAAAGAAAGTAAACGATGATCATTTCCTATTTTCAAGGTCTGAGGTAAAAAGTGTAAAACTGGTAACCACAACCTTGGACAAACCCTTCAGCTCAATGGATCTAATGCAAGACTGCAAAGAAGCTACTGTCATAGTACCTATGAGAGAGAGAGAGAGAGAGAGAGAGAGAGAGAGTGAGAGAGTGTGTGTGTGTGTGTGGTATCCTACTGGCCATATGCAGGTAATGACATTCAGTATGAAATGAAGTATGCAATGAAGGTGAGAACCCTGAGGAAAAATAGTGGGGTGAGGAAGGGCAGAAAAGCTGAACTGAATATCCCTCCTCTCCTTCACATGCAAACACACACACACACACACACAATAATGAACAGTAAACAAAATGAGAACAAAAAGAAACATTTCTAAGAGAAGAAAAAACAACAATTAAATTTCTATCTATCTATCTATCTATCTATCTATCTATCTATCTATCTATCTATCTATCTATCTATCTATCTATCTATCTATCTATCTATCTTTCGAGGTGTTGGTTACACTGATGCTAAGGGATTGTGTTCCTGAAGTCCTGTTAAAAAATCACGACTAGCAATAAACCCTCAGCATGGACTCTCTCAGTTTAAAAAAAAGCATTCGTCTAGAAGCATCACCCAAAAGAATAAATTGGGGACTAAATTTTAACAGTGCAATAAATAATTTAAGCTCTCATTAACCAGAGCTGGTATTCTCATACTGACATGGCCACAGATGGCTGTGCAGAACAATCACATCACACCATGACTTTTTACTCCAGTGTTAGCTCACTAGTAGCCAGCAGGCATATGTTTTTGGCAGCTCATTAATAGGAGTAGAAGTCCTTGCATCCATAGTTATGATAAATTAGGTTCACTTTGTCTTGTTGGCTTTATGAGTTTGTTTTCCAGTTTGTCTGCAAGACGACAATCAAAAAATCATGACATGAAATGTTGGGAAAACTCACAGATTCTGTTCATGCTGTAGCAGGATGTCATAGAGAGATAAATGATTGCTCATCCTTGACTGTCCACCTACCTTCCCCCTTTTATTGTTTTTCCTTTTTATCAGGCCGTTTTTCAGTAGGGTCATGAACCTAAAGAGAGAGGAACTCATTACCAAGTCACTTCGTTTCAGTTCAAAGGGGGAACGGATTGAGTGCAACAAAAGCAACTCCAGCAGTCTGGCAGACAGCTATTGAGGATGACAGGGGAAGAGTTTCAATGCAGAACGCCTTAATAAAGGTGGACAGGCCTAGCAGACAGTCATATCTGTGCAGAGAACATTATCATAATGAGAGAAAGAAAGAAAGGAGGAGTCATTTGCTTGCTAAAGGGTTAAGATGACAGTTTAATTTGGTTGGCTATATTTGCGTTGTATTAATGGCAGGGAAAAGAATGAAAATATTATGCTTAGGAGACAGGAATATTTCATCTGAGGTAAACTATTAGCTGTTATGTAACTAATTTTTGATATATACCTTATGTATATGAATATGAATTTTGCATTGTCTAGGTGAAATGGTTGTAGCAAAACCAGCCCTAGATCACCACCTAGTCAGACACTGGTAAGTTTGATAAAGAAAGGAGGCTCTGAGAACGCATCTTGGCAACCTGACATCCTAAGAGGAGCATGTCAAAAAACAGGAAATACTCAATCATGGCAGACTGCAATCATTCAGTGCAATCATTCATAAGACTGAAAAAATGCTGGAACCCACAGTACTGGAGGCTCCAAATCCTGTTTTTCCAAAAGAGATGGGGAAACTGAGAGAGAGAGAGAGAGAGAGAGAGAGAGGAAAAGACAAAAAGAGACATGGAGAGAAATAGAGAGAGAGAGAGAGAGAGAGAGAGAGAGAGGAAAAGACAAAAAGAGACATGGACAGAAATAGAGAGAGAGAGAGACAGAGAGAGAGAGAGAGAGAGACAGAGAGAGTGAGGGAAAGACAAAAAGAGACATGGAGAGAAATAGAAATAGAGAGAGAGAGAGAGAGAGAGAGAGAGACAGAGAGAGTGAGGGAAAGACAAAAAGAGACATGGAGAGAAATAGAAAGAGAGAGAGAGAGAGAGAGAGAGAGAGAGAGAGAGAGATCTAACCTTTTCCCCCCCAACACTGTCAAGTTCTGAAATCTATTTTGACAAATCTTTTTTTTCTCCAGTTAAAATGCAAATGTCCGTGTTCAGTCACTGATCTTTGCTTGGTAACTATTTGGAAAGGCAAGAATATGGGTGTATTGTGGCTTGTGCTTGATTTGGTAATATTTGTTGCAGGAGCATTCATTAGACTGTAAAATTATAGGGCTGTACTTTCCAGAACAATATCCTGTCCATTAGATGTAAAAATAATTATAATTATAACTCTTGGCTTTTCAATATGCACACAGCTTTCCCACTGGTATAGAAGCAAGCAAGGCATGCTGTGGAGGTTTTCTCAGGTGATGTCTGTTTGCTTTAAAGTCTCTGGCCACGCGATAAGGCGAAATGTGGTATGGCATGTTCAAAGCTCTGGAGCTTAAAGGCATCACGACACCATCATAAGCTTTTTCGTGTTGAACTGCAGGATTTCCTACTATCCCAATGATCAGACAAATATGACTGAAGTTTACACTTTGTTGATAATAGCATGATATTTAAAAGTGCATTGTCATTAATGACTTATGTGGTAGTTAAATGAGGGAAATCCTCGCATTGCTTGACAGCTAAAGTTAAACTAACAGGCATCTGAGACCGGAGTAAGAGTTGTGTGAAAATAAGTGTGGGGGCTGCAGAAAGTACAGAGACAGAAATGGAGGAATGGCGACAGGGGGACGCGGCATATTACAGAGTGGAGAAAAGCCACAGAGTCCGTCATGAATGTGACGGCTTTAAAATGGTGAGAAGTTCATAAGACGACGGCCAGCGGAGTTTGATAAACTGTCCTTCCTGGATTTACACCAGACCTCCCAGTCCCATCCAAACCCTCAGATATTTTTCAGCCCTAGCAAAGTCAGAACCCAATGCTTCAAGCAGGATTATGCATATGTATGCGAGTCTGTGAGTATAAAATGTCTTACTGTGATTGTTTGCACTCATTGATGCGAGACACTTTCTTTCCTGACTAGTATCCTGGTTTTCATCACAAAGCACCCTACTGTCACTTTGGTCAGCTAGAAAGATATGCGATACTCTTTCAGACAGGAAGCAAGAAAAGTTAAAATGTGTTTAACAACCATTTGAGAAATTGAAGAAAAACAGAAGAAAACATTATGTGAAACACTCTTATAAAAAAGGGGTTGACTGAGAGCCTTTTGTGAAAAGGAAAGCATCTGTTATTGGGTTCTGCATTGACATTTTAATACCCTTCAAGCAAACAAACAAAAAATAAGGATAAGGATACACAATAAAACCTCGATTTCTGTCTTGGAAATTTCTAACATTTCTAACATAAGACTCAATTGTAAGTTATTAAACGTAATAAAGGTTTATGGAAATTTCCGCCCTAGAGAAAATATGTATAGATTTGATGTGTGCAGTGAATCTGATGGTAATTTGCTGGTTGTTTAACGATTATTGTTATTCCTGTGACATAATCATGCTGACATCAAGCAGGGATGCTAAGTCAGTTACAAGAAAAAGAAGAAAATGTCTAATTCAATAGAAAAAAAAAGAGAAAGAGAAAAAATCATAATGAAAAACAGCAGATTTCAAAGAGCACAGTGGTGTTGATGGTGGTTTCAGCATGGTTAAGCTTTGGAGCATTTTAAACAGTGTGTATAAATATAAGGATGTAAGAGAGTCTCTTTAGGAATGTAGCAAGCGCTAATGTTTTACATGTGCTGCTATAGGCAGGTAGTCCGGCTGTATTGCTGTTAATGTAACGTTTTCAGAACAAAATGGTAACTAAAATTTCATAGAATGCTGCAAGAATGAGTCCAAAAATCCAGATAAATAAATTAGCATTACCATTACTAAAGTCAATGGGTTTATTAAATAGGTTTTTGACTAAAGGTCTGAAATAAAGTCAGTGTTTACCACAAGCCCAAGATATTTTATTCCATGATATAGAATGATCAGTAATGCTCCACTTGTTATTTTTTTTAAAGCTTTTACATTCTTGAAAAAAGTGGTTGTTAACAAGTGGATAATTGAGACTAGAGAGTTTGATGGGGAAAGTAAACATCATCACGCAGAACAGGAAAACTCTGCTACAGCCTTTTTGTGTTCATTGCAACTCAAACTTTTCATTCAATCAGACTCATATCCACAAAAAGAGCACAGTGGATCCTCATCAGGGGACAAGAAAGAGTCATCACAAGCTTAGTTGTTTATAAGATTGAAGTAATTTGACCATGGCGTAGATGGTTTATAGCCTTCATTTTGCTCTTTCCTGCTGCCAATTGTATTTAGGCTTCACAATTCATTGTTGTGTCTGTTTGTGGAGATTATCGTGATGAACAAAATGGGTAAGAATCATAAATAGAGCCTGTTTTGTTCAATAATACAAAAGCCAACAACAACAAAAAAACTATTGGTTTTTTGGCAAGAGAATCAGGGTGATGCTAACTTCTTGGTTGACCTAAAAAAAAATACCTCATCCCTGCAGCACTCTTTTACAAGATACTCACGCAAGACATTAAGATTAGCATTTGTACCTTCTCTTACAACTCCATTCATAAAACATCAGGCAAGATCCAGCCACATCACCTTAGCTAATTTGAATTCATTCAAATTTTTCAGGAGGTCAAGTTAGCTCACCTCACCCTTGTGTCGCGGTCACATCATCTCATTAAAGAACATGTCTACATCTGACCTGAGCAGTAACAGAAGGCCATCTCAGTCAGAAGTTGAGCAAAGTGCTATCATTAGCCTGTGTGCTAATGTACACCCCACCCATGATACTTTTCATGACTCCAACCCAATTACAGCTCTCTGCGTGCTGCCCTCTGCCAGCAGCCTGTTTAGGGGGGCGCAGATGGCACAGGCTCAGCAGAAGCCCTGGCTCTAATGCCAGTCTGGGTAAGGCTGAGACTTGGGTGCAAAGGACCCACATCATGTTCGGCCAAGCCTGCCTCTATCCAGTCTCCACATGAACTGACTGTTTTTAATATGGCCTTAAAGCATGTTTCAGTACTATTATGAATTCTATGCTCATATTATTCTCATTCAGTTACAGTTACCGTGATGGCACAGTAATAATAAGCTTGTGGTGTGTTGTCGCTGCATGAGGATTAAGCTTTCTCGCAACTGACAAGTCTCTAATGCCCAGTGACTCTCACACCATCCTGGGCCAAGCTATACATGTCATTTCACTTTCATTGGAATCACATGTGCAAACACACACCCACCATGATAATAAAGTGTCACTGTTAGTGAGAGCTGATCTGAAAGCAGCTTCTCATTTGTCTGAAACTAGCTAAGGGCTGGAAACGCAGAGTGGAGATCAGTACTAGCTCCAGTGATATGCTCCAAAAGCCCATTCGCTCTGCCATCTGTGCTTGCATCTGAGCCTATACTGACCAGGCTTACACTTACCGAGTGTGAAATTAGTCTATGCATGTGTCGCCCCAATGCTTGTGTGTGTGAGAGGGAGTGCAAGTGCAGGTGTGTCCTTGAATGTGAAAATGAAAGTGCTGTGTGTGTGTGTATTTGTATGTGTTCCATCTCTCCAGATGGCGTAGGTGTAAGCTCCATCTCTCCCTGGATTAGGAAACTCCAAGCTTAGGGTCAAATGGGCACCGTTTCCTAACTGCAATTCTCCATGTTAATTACCACCCCCATCCCACACAAACATGTCCTCCTACTGGGGCCAGCAAGACAACAAATGTCCTCAAGTGACTTCTGAAGTTCACTAGGCAGCGTGTCCTTTCTGACACATGACCTGACCTCCTGACCTCTGCCCTCTGACTTTATGACTGCCCTCACCTCTGGCCCTGGGAGGTAATTAATCATGATCATGGCATGCAGAAAGATAGCTAGGGGATGGGGGGGGGTATTTTAGTGGAGTGGATTTTAGTACATTCTAGTGAACTCAAAGTAGAAACATTCACAGAGGAAGGATATGAAATGAGCTGAAATGTCTCTTCATGTCTGGTATGTAAGAAATCTGATCATCACTGTATCATAAATAAATGAAGAAATAAACCTAGTGAAGAAGCAAAATTCCCTCCCCTTTTCCAGATGGATATTGGCCAGTATTTATTTAGGATATATTTATTTGTCTACATTTCTGACAAATTTCTTCAGTCTTTCTAGATTTATGTCAAAAAAAAAAAAAAAATATCAGGCTAACAACTTACATGTGGAGAATAGAACAAATAATAGAAAGGTTATATAGAAAGGTGAATAAATTTATTAACATTTGCGACATGGGCTTTGATTAAATATAAGGTATTGTTGTGCATAGTTTCAATTATTTTTAAATGTTTTAAAGAACATTTTTATGTCAGAAACACCCACATCCACCATATATTATGACTATAACTGTTTCTTGATCACTCCTTGTTTTTGCCCCCTTGGCTTCCTTTCTGAGTCATTTTTTTTTATCAAAACAGAGACTGCAAGTGTCTCACTTTCATATTATTTTCCATGAGTTACATCCTCCTTAGCTTCCTTCAAGACAAAAAGAATTTTCTTTTCATGGTTTTTAATGAAGGAAAGAGTCCCGTAGGGTGTGTGGATTTGGCCTCTGTGTAGCACTCTGGAGAAGGTCACTATCTAGCAGAGCACACCAGTTCCTGGAATGTGTCATGATGTGGTGTTTCCATAAGAGTTAAAGAAAATGAAAAATAATTTTCAACCCAGAAACTAAAAATTTCCTTCAATTTCGTCTCTCTTGGGATTTAACCATGGAGCCATTTCACACAAACAGCCAACTTGAAGCCTTTTTAAAGACAAAAAAAAAAAAATTGAAAGGGGCTGATCCTTTTTAATTGGTCTTCCAAGAAATAGGTCCCGTACTTGTTATTAATTTAAGCTCTGCTGAAGCGAGAAACTCGACTGAAAAGACTGGAATTTAGCTTTAGCTTGTCGTAGACACACGTTAAGGCACACAGTGACACACACAGCACGACAGAAGCTCTTATTGCAGTTCTTATACAGCAAAGGGTTTTTAGAGGCTTTTAGAAATCGAATACAATGTGCTGGCATATGAGTTATCACTTTCACACTCACTATAATTGTTAATAATTCAGTTGTCTTTTATTCCCAGCATGGCCTTTGCCTGGCTTTTCTTTTTGCCTGTAGTCTTTCTAAATAATAATGTATGCTAAAAGTGCACAGCCTGCATGCTCTTTTCTCCTGCTGATCACTGTGTGTGTGTGTTTGTGAGGGTGGGTGATCTCTCTCTTAGGATGAACAGCCCCTTCTGCAGCTGCCGCCTCTGCACTGCCAAACAAAGGGCAATTACTGATTATAATTATACAATTACCATTCACATATTTAATCAGAACAGCTTCAGCTCTCTGTAGGAAGGCTCAGGTAGGCGTAGGGCTCTGATCTTGCTTCTGCTGTGTGTGTGTGTGTGTTTGAATTTAAAGCAGGAGCTGTACACTGATAGGCTCTGACACTGCTGGGGGCTCTGAGCTCCAGCCCATGGATCATCAGGGACAAGAGATGATGTGTGATGGGAGAAGGGGAAAAACCCAGGGAGTTTTGTACAATCTGGCAACCTCTGCCACCAGCGATGCAATGGGATCCCTCCAGCACTGCTGCGCAGGCGTCCATCTGACAACTGCCCAAACTCATTAATCTCCCTCTCTCTCCCTCTCTCTCTCCCTCTATAACTTCCAAACCATGTGATAATTGCAATTAGTCACTAAGGGAAACAGATGTCAGAAACAATAGAAGGTTCTGGATGTCCAGGAGGCCTAATGAAGCTATCAGATGTTTCTTATACGTGTGTATAATGCATGTAGAATGAATGGGCATGTATTATAACAACCTGACAGCTATTGTTTTTCACGATAAAGCAGAATAGAAAATCCTACATGAGCAAAACCTCAACAATATTTCAAAGATGTTTAAAGGTGCTTTAGTGTCCCAGGGTTAACAGCATTGTTTATGTACAAACAAACATGTTAAAACATCACTCATGTACACTTGCATGTATAAATTGCTAAATAATTATATATATATATATATATATATATATATATATATATATATATATATATATATATATATATATATATATAGTCATCATCTGTGGACTCGATTTATGATTTATGCTAAACTACTTTATAATATTATCCTATTCTGTCATTTTTAAGGTGAGATCTGTGGTTTTGCAGTCAGAACTCCTTTCGTAACATTTTGCAGACCTTATATTCTGGCAGCTGTCGATAAAATATCTGCTCAGAAGTCTCTGCAACATTCCTGATTCTGTAAACAGGGAAAAAAAATACCATATGATGCAAACCACCATCATCCAGTCATTCAGGACAGGGAGGTATCTTTAAGAAGTGTCAGAAAGTTGGCATAAACAACTCTAAACAACGTTCTGTTCCATGATTCGTTAACAATCTTTGCTTTTTGCAACAATAAACAGAATGAATACTCTCTGGAACAAAGATCCTTTCACATAACAATAACATTTATGGTCTTTTTTAATGGTCAGTGGCATCATACCAAAGAGACTTTCTAATGATGTACTTGTCAGTTCAGTAAGTTTGCCATCTTGCACCAAAATTATTGATTATAATGACCATATTCAATGGGTTCATCAAAGTTTCTTTGGCTATTTACAGTTTTTTAAGCTCCCTGAAGGGATTTCTACATGGAGGTCTCTCTGTTAAGATTCTACATAGAGCCTTTAGGGGTTCCTCCAGAGAGACTTTAGCTGATTTAGATTTAAGCTTTTCATTTTCCTAATAGTGCACTGTGGTGTTCGATTATATAAATATATATATTACAAACATATTGTACATATTTTGTCACAATGAGGTGTTGGAGCATTTGCAAGCAGTTCATTAAACTGATCCATATCAGTAAGCAGCATCATAGTCGATTTGGGGAAGGTTCAATAAACACAGTCAAACAGCTAGGCTACTAAAACAGAAATCAAGTAATCTAGGAAAAGAACTCAGGATACCAGGAAAATGTGAGAGTGCTAATTGGAGAGGATTTGAGTCCAAGCTGTAGCAGATGAAGCTCTGTGTATGACAATATTAGACTGCTGGAAACATATGGACATGACAAGAAAGGTGACAGGAAATAAATACTCCCTTAAGCGATTGTTTACCAGTATTTACTAAAGGAAGATGCATCAATTAACTGAATGGTGTTTGTTTGCATCCATATGGTGTAAATGAGACTCAGGTAAATAATTATTAAAACAGCTAATGCAAAGATGTCAGAAAAAGAAAAGTAAACATGCATGTCAAATATAAACCTCAGGCAAATATATAGCACCACTGAGTAAACCGAATTGTTCATATTATTTCTGCTGTTACGGTTGTCCTAGTGCTGCTTCTTATTTACATTCATATCACCAATACGCTTGATTAATTGCAGAGAGAAGAGAGCGGGGAAAATAGCTGGAGTGATGGAATAGCAAAGAGAAAACAGTAAACTGCATCCACATACGCAGAGACCCCTGACTGAGTGATAGTCTTAATTAAAAAGCTCTCGCTGTGGTGTTTTTCATGCATGTCATTTCTGACATCTCTACCAGCAGCTCACACCCGAAACACTAACGCTGTTTCCTTATTACACACTTACACACATGCCACTAAAACATCTGTTTCCAGCAGCTATGAGAGAGTGCTAAATACGTGCTAATCAGGTGAAAAACAGATATAAAAGAGATTCTCTACCAAACCTCAAATCCCTCAGATGATATTTTGGGGAAAGAGAGCAATGTCGATATACATTCAGTTGGTAAAGCTGGTTATTGTTTGTATTGTAATTTAATGGAAATATTTTTTTTCTATAAATATATTTATTATATTTTCTATAAATATAAAAATGTATTTTCTATAAAATAAATATATATTTTTTATGACTGATGTTTCAACTAAAACTAAAACACTGTCAAAAAGGTGTTTTCTTTTTCAGTTATCATTTTAACCCTGTCTAATGTCCCTCACCACTTTTCCTGAATATATCCTAAATATATAGCATAGCAAAAAGAGAAAAAAACACTCATGTAAGAAATGATTATGTGATGCATAATGTACAGTATATATCTGTGTGCTGCTGTAAATGGCAAATTGTAGGATTCGGCTGGCTGTGTAGTTTAGCAGTTTAGTTAATCCAGTTATCTGCTTCTATGATTCTGACTCCATGAGCATGTTATTTCATCAAATATTCAATGTTTGTATTTCTAAATCAATTTGTATTTCAATTCGATGTTTAGCAGGGTGATAAACAGTTTATACCAACTAGCATAAAGAATAAAAAGAGACAGCAAGAGATGTCCTGAGATACACTGAGAAAACACTCTGCCGATAATGAAGTCACTCACGATTTCTATTTATTTATACTGGAGAATTTTATCTCCACGCTTGTCTGTAAGCAATAGTTCTGTTTATTTTACCAATGGAGTTCAGTGCTATTAAAAAGCATCTAATATACTTCCTCAGTAAGCCCCAACTTCCAAAACAGGAAGGTAAATGCTATCATGCAAAGCACAAATGCTGCACAGGTCAGTTTCACACCATTTCATGCCTGCGGCTGCAGAAACTCTGCTCTAACTTTAGCTATAGGTATGAAACTTGGCTCACACAGAGGTGACTCTCTGTCTCTCTCTCTGTCTCTCTCTCTTTCTCTCTCTCTTTCTCTGTCTCTTTCTATACATACCACGCTTAGCAAATCAAGCTTTCTATTGAGACTACAGCAGTGTGGGTTTTCCCACATCTGCTTTATTGCTGTTTTTATTTCAGCCCTGAGAACACAATGTTTTCTTGCACAAAACTGATCTACACCTCAGAAATTCAAGTAAGCCACTCCACTATGCCAAACCTCATAGAGGAAGAGTGAAACAGTTACATCATACTCCACCCAGCTCTGTTTTACTAAAACTTTGCTGTGTGACAAATCTTCCCCCTGCAAATATGAAGCACATCTCTGTTCCTCTTCACATGACTTCCACTGCTTTATGAGATACAAGTACAACCTAAACCACATGTTGGTTAATGATCATATCTTTCTTCTCTTTTTGTAAGATTTGGACAGTTTGGTCCGAACTGAAATGATTAATGGTCTGCGAATGCGATACGATCCATAGCGAGAACCCTTGAGTATGCTTAGTATTAGTTAAGAGTAACACACATTAGAATTCACCTAAACTGCATTTCAACTGCAAGTCAAAATCGTTGTTCTGTATCATTGTACTGAAGCTAAAAACTTATATAGTGGATGCTTTCCATGCAGTGGACTGAAAACCACATCAGCGTAATTACTGTAAACTGTTTCCTGTGTGTAGACACATATTTAGCCAGTTTGGAAAGAGTCTGTAGCATCAGTACTTTGTAATTGTCAGAGATAAAGTTTTGCCTCAGGCCAGAGGACTTTGCACATTGCAGTTTCTCTGTTACTTTCTCTCTGTTATATATGTGATCTGCAGATGCTCTACAACATTAAACATAAGTATAAACAGAAAAAAATGTATTACTCTGGTATCACTCCATACTATACTATTATACTATATTTATATGTGTATATTGTATGACACTCTATAGCTATGGAGGAGTAATGATTTATAATCCTAGTATCTGGTGTCACCCAAGAGAGGATGGATTACCTTTTGAGTCTGGTTCCTCTCAAGATTTCTTCCTTATGTCACCTCAGAGTATTTTTTCCTTGCCACTGACACCTCTGGCTTGCTCAATAGGGATCTAATTCTACATGGTTATAGCTGCTATATAGCTGCTTTGTGATAATGTTCACCGTCCACAAGTGCTGTATACTGTATATTAAAAACTCAACTGAGGAAGTAGTTAGCTAAAGGTTTGTGAAAACAACAGTAATTACCAACCAAATAAAGTTTTAAAATGATGCAGGATTACAGGATGCAGATTACAACACTTATGAATTGTACTTGATCTTCAGCGCCATTTATAGTTAAACCGAATTTGCTGCTGCCACCATGTTTTCATTCAAAGCAGTAATAAGAGAGCACGATATCCAAGTTGGTGCCTGCAAAATTACTGTTTCAAATGCTCCATTGCAGTGAATGTCTCTCAACACCTCTCAAAAACAACCGTACATAAAGGAGTCATGATTATTTCCCCTTTAAAAATCCCCTGCGTAGGCTTCAGTTACCTCGTCTAGACTGTACCACGTTCTACAGGTCTACTCGCCACCTGCTGCTTTTGATTACAGGTCAAAGGTCAACCTGCCTGCGTGTGTTTGGTGAATCAATGATTGACCACTGGGTCCTGCTACTGTTTCACAATAATGTGCACACACTCAGCATAAGGGTGAGGGAGGTAAAAGAAAAGCCAGTAGCTACTTAAAAAGAGCTGAAAAGAGCAGAATAGCCTGAAAGCAGCAGGGACAACAGTTGCACAGAGAGCAATAAGCAATGGTGTGCACTCCAATCATCTTCGTTCCTACACACCTTGCAAAAATAGAAGCAAAGAGATGCATGTCTAAATTCATTCGGCAAATCAGAAAACGTCCGGAACAGTCAGAGGAAACGAAAGTGGTGATAATTCGACTCATCATGTTTGGAGAAAGAAGAGTTTCGTGTATGATTTGAAGAACACCATACACAGTGTGTGTCATGATACACGACACTGCAAATGGTTTGGGGGCAGTATACAAAAGTAAAGGAAACACGATTAGCCTTATCGACCAAGACAATAAATCTAGGGATAAAGTTAACATTGCACCAAGACATCAACCTGAAATAATTCAGGTAGACCTTGCATGGCCTAGCCTGACTTGAATCCCTTTAAAAATTTATGGAGGATTTTGAAATTGCAAGTCCATCATCTGTCTGAGATTGTGTTGAGAAACAGCTTTCACTGACCTCTAATTAACCAGACGTCTAGACTCCAGCAGATGTCCAGCAGCACCATGCATTATCACTGTAACACTGTCCCTCTGAGTTTTAGGGCCAGGTATTGATGCACTCTGAGACATTTCATTGTTTATACTGTCCTAAATATAATGTTCCATTTTTATTTCATATTCTAATGTATTTTGTACTGTGATGTCTGTTCTATGTTTTACAGCAAGGATTTGACTCAACTGACCAAACTGAGTCATGCAATAATGCATATTACACAGTATAAAATATTATTATTATTATCAATAATAATAATAATAATAATAATAATAGTAAAAACTATTTTATCATTGTTTTGTTGCTGCTGTTGTTTATTATTATTATTATTATTATCATTATGGGTGCTGTACCTTTACCAGGGATCTGTCAGTTGCTGTAGGGTGTATCACACTCATGATGAAATATTAAAGCTCTCATGAAGCATTTATTTTTTTAAGGAACTCCTTCTCTTTTTGAAAAGCTAGGAGACATAGAGGAGACATCTAGGAGACTAGACATATAATCACATGATTTTCAGACACACACACACACAAATACAGTTCATAGGAGGAGAACTAAAGTAATGGCCTTATTCACACTGGGTCAGGAGTCAGAGGTCGAGGTAAAGTGGGCTATAGATAAACTCCAATGGGCCAGAAATGGCTGAGCCATGACAGCAGAGACATAACAGGTCGTGACACCGAGCTGTGTAATCGGTGAACCCTGACCATAAAGAACAGCGATAATGACAGAGCTGTTGTTTGTGGGAAACCCTGACAGTAAAAATCCCTGCTGGCCTCCTCCACTCCTTTATGAGGTACAACCACATTTCACTCCAAATCTCACTCATTTCTCTGCTTCTTTCCAGCTTACTCTCCCCATCTCTGTCTGCTTTCTCCTGCTCCCCACCTGGCACATGGCCCAAGCCACTGTCTCCTACCTAATTCCTTCTGCACTAACCCGAGTCTGCACCCAATGAGGGCCAACAAGCTATTGAAGAGTGCTGCTTGGATAGTTCATGTTCTTTATTGTTGCCTAGGTTTTTATGGGAAGGCTTGTCTATCTAAGAGGAAAGCAAAATGAACAACGCCATGAATAACAGGATCATAAGAAGAGCAGTTTTTGACGTAAGAGAGTTTAATATGGACGAATGGTGGTAGCAGTTTGGAATCCTCAACGGCAAATCACACACACACACACACAAATACACACATACACACACACACACACACACACACACATTATTAATGTGAAATATTAACACGCACAGCCCTGCTTCACATATCTGCTCCATCTGATTGTTCCAGAACATTGAGCAGATTTCTGGATCTAGCACTAGTCTTTGGGAAGAGTGTTAACAGTCAACAGCCTGTGTGAAAAAGAGAAAGAAAGGCTGAGCCACAGAGTGGAAGTTGTAGTCTTTACAAGCATAAATAGCCTCAAATGAAAGCGCCCAAGAATGTCTTTTTATGCTCTTAAAGAATTAAACATATGAGTCGAATAAGCTGCTTGATTCCACTGGCATGCTTGTATTCGAACATTGCCTGTGCTTCATTAGACAATGTTTCCACACAAGCAAATCTTTAATAGCAATGAGCATCAGAAACAGCACAATATAGTTTTTTTTATAGAGTAATACTATACATTTTATGTTGTTCTAAAAAAAAAAAAAAAAACCCTGTCTGAGATCAAGTCTCGGAAGCATGTCAGTTTAGGTTCCTCATCTACTGACCTAAGCACATGTTCTCACAGCTTTAATTCAGTTGCCATTTAGTCATTGACACTAAAACAGCTCTGCAGTTTCATGTAGGCACAATACACAGATAAGGAAGCCTGAGAGTGATGGTTATAGAAGTGCAAAAGCAGCTGCATCTCAGGCACAGTGTTGCTTTCCCACACCAACAGTTGGTGACATAGCAAACCCCAAAGTTTCTTACCAAGTAGCCGTGGTGTCCACAATCTCCAGCGGCAGTCCATCAGATCAGCATGGAGTAGCCTGTGTGTTAAACCAGGTGGTGTTTCTTCACTTTCAAAAGTTGTAATCTGCAGGGAGGGAAGGCGGTTCTGCGTGACAGAAAGACCACAGTCTGACACACTGATGAGAGATGGAGTTTCTCTAGTGAGCTTGGTGCACGCATGTGTGTGTGTGTGTGTGTGTGTATATTTGGGGCGGGGGGGGGGGGGGGGTTATGGTGAGTGAGTCAGAAATTACAAACCACTCTTTTTTCTCTTTAAAATAACTCCTCAGTTCTTCAACTAAATTCTTCTTCTTTTTTTTCTTACAGTTCAGTACAGTTCAGTTCAGTACAGTTTTTCTTACACTTCAAAATTACTTCTTCTTTTTTTTAAGCCAAATGTAAAACCAGCTAAAATCTAAATATTTTAAATATCAAAAACTCTAGATCTCACCTAAATCAATCCTGTGGTGCAAGTCCATGCTATAAAATGTAGAAAGAAACAATGAGTCCAGGAATATCATGTGACTGTATATTACAGTCTAATAAAGGTTCTCATAGATACCATCTACAAATACTAACTAGAATACAGTTAAAGGTAGAGGCAGATATGTTGGCAGATTTCAATTTAATCCAATTAAATCCAAATAAATGCTCTTCCCCTCTTCAATTTCTCACCCCCAAAACATTTGACTAGACTCGAACCCCTGAAAACCTTCATGAGATGCTTCTTTAAATTGATTGGCTGGATATTGGTAATCAACATCTTTTGGGTTTTTTTCCTACCGTTTAATAATCCTGGGGTATGACAGAGACTGGAGATTTTTCCCTAAGCAGATTTTAATTACAGGAGAACTTCAGCAGAAATGACAAAAAAAATTATTTGCACCTTTAACAGCAGGCATTACCTTTGAGAGTGTACACCTACAGCAGTCCATAATGCACATGAACCTCCCATTGAAATCCATTCCCTTTATATGTTAACCATATATGGAGATGATCAGAAGTAGGTGTGCTTTGTATTTTCAGCAGTGCTGATATAATCTTTGCTGAATAGGTGTGTTTAAAACATTCTAGATCTTAAGCTATTGAGTTCATGGTGTGTGTGTGTGTGTAGGTTCTGTTCCCTTGCCAATACGCAGCCTCTGAGAGCTGAAACAAAGAGTTTGAGATCAAAGCGAATGGCTGCAGGGCAGGTCTAGGTGAAGTAGAGGTGAACAGAATTAACATTTCACTATTCCATAAAGAGAATAAGAGATCTAAATGAAACAGAGGAACGTTCAGGCACCGTTGGGTTGTGAATGAAAAAGATTCAGGAGCATCGCATGGATCTTTTCTGTGATCTGATCACTCACTCGCTTCTGAGGGACCAAATGGAAATTGACTCCTGGTTATGTAGTCGTACAGAAGAAGCTTATGGAGAACAAAATTCACAAGCAGAAACTGCTATGTTGGCCCATGTTTCGTAAAACCGTGGTTATGGGTACTTTTGAGGTACAAACACCATCACCAATGTAGACATTCTGTGTTTTCTGTGTGTGGACAGGGTGTCACACATTGTGCAAGCAGCAACAGACTGCTGTTAATCTCATGCTTGAGTATTATTACAGCACTATTGTGGTGCGGTTTGGCTAGACTCTGCTGATTACCCATAATCCTCCACATTTTTTGCTATTTAAACCATCACACAAACCTTGCCATGTACCCCTGCTGAGTGTATGACCATTGATCAAATGCAGTTGTCACATAATCATCCTGATTAATGTCTTTGGCTGGAGTCACTGCTCAGTGCTAGTATTTCACGTCAAAGACTTTTAGCATAATCTCACCTGGACAGTCTAAACTAGTCCCCAGGAACTTCTACTGTAATCATAAAGACCAGAATACAATATAAAAGTAATGATGTATAATATTAGGAGTTGGAGAAAAGAATGGGTTCCCTTTTAAGTCTCTTTAATTTTTCTAAAGGTTTCTTCTACATGTCATTTCAGGGAGTTTTTCCTTGCCACCGTTTCCTTGTCTCCTCTGGCTTGCTCATTAGGGATCTAAATATATACCTACATCCACATTTCTGTGTAGCTGCTTGGTGACAATGTTTATTGTTAAATGCACTATCCAAGTAAAACTGAGCTGGATTTAACTGAGTCGAACAAGTTTAAATAGCAAGAACAGATCCGTGTTTTACTTACAAACACCATGTGGCTTCCTATTTACTTTATTTGCACATTATTTGTGATTGAATGGAGGAAACACCCTACCTAGAAAGAATTTGAGGATCTGTTACAGATGTCCTGTGCTTGTGGCTCTTTCTTAAACACTCTGTGCAGGTCACTAAACTTACAAATCAGCAAAAAAAAAAAAAAAAAAGATGCTAAACAATGGAAAAGTGCATAGTTTAATTTCAAAATATTTTTCCCCAAGTCGTATTTCATGCCCCCATAACCAAATAATCCAAAGTAGTGTTAAGAGATCACACACACACACACACACACACACACTTAATTGACCACTCTTAATTCATATTGGTATCAATCGAATCACATAGGTACCCTTGGTACTGTCATCAATAGAAAAAAATACAGTTCTATTTTTTTGTGTCCAAAAGGTCCAGTTGTTTGTGCAATGGGAAGAAAAGCCCTTACAGATGAGATTTAGATGGTAGAACATGACTTACATGATCTTTCAAGTAGTTAAAATGCTCTCTTGGCTCTGATGCTTTTTTGGAAAATCTCCCCGGCCCTTTGCAGCGAGTGTCCGAGTGGATCAGGGTGAGACTTGACTGAGTTTGAGGCTAATTGGTGCTAATTCACCATCTGCTGCTGGCTTCAGCAGACGGAGAGGGTTAGAAGCTCTCTTCACAAGAAAACACTTGCCCTATCACTGTAAGGACAGGATAGAGGCTGGTGTCCTCAAATCGTCATAAGACATTAGTATTCAAGCTCTGATTTTCACACACTGGTGCGGAGCCAAGGGCCGTGGGCTAGAGAGAGGTAGAGCTCAAGGAGTGAACAGAGCCCTAGAGAATGAGATGGAGAGAGACGTTGAGGTAGTGACGAGGTTACAGATTAGCAAAGACTGGTGTGTGTGTGTGTGTGTGTCCAAGACAAGGAAAATACTTGCTATACATTTAGCTCAGAAAAATCATATCACATATACACCAGAAAGAGAAAGAATTCATATCTCAAATAACGGACAGACACAAAAGATATACAGTCTATGTATTTTCCACATAACATATCAGAGATCACTTTCTATTCTTTTTTTTCACATCCCACATCCACATTTTTCCATTTTTCTATTTTTAAACAAGACATACTTGTCTTACCTCTCGAACGGACTAAATAGGGTAATCTAGCAACCTAATGTAACCAGTAATCAGAGATGGAGAACACTGTGTGTACTCATAATACAGTCATTATTTGTCATATAATTTTGTTTTTTTTTTTGTTTTTAACTCCCTAAATGCAAATATACTTTCAGAAGTGATTACCTACACTTGCTAATATGTTTGCTGTTTTCCCCCTTCTTTGATCTGTCATGAATATGTAATTTAAGATTATGAGATTTCCTTATGTCCTGTCTAAATTGTATGAGAGGTTGTATGACAATAAACTCTTAAATTTTAAAAGATGTTTGCAGAAAATGAATAATCGTATAATAATGCACAATTGATCTTCACTTATCTTTTTCTTTTCCTAGTCTCTCATTTGATAAATCTCATTTGGGTGTAATAACTGTTACTGCTGTTTTCAGTTACTTAAAGATAACTCAGCTTCTCCTGCTGCACTTTCCCCGATAAAAGTTCATCAGTATAGAACCATTCTACAATGATGACACCATGATGTTGTGTAAGCCTCTCTGAGTGAGAGATGAAAAGCGTCGATCTCCAGCAAAGCAGTGTGTGTGTGTGTGCGTGTGTGTGTGTGTATGTGTGTCTTATGGTCCACTGCACCACTGGGAACAGTAATGAGGGAGACGAGAGTACTATCGATCCTCGGTTTCCTTTCTGACTCAGACAACAAGCTTATTTCTTAGTCTAAGGGCAAGTGTGTATATGTGACTTGCCACTGTGACCTGAATAGGTCTGTGGGTGTGAATAATGTGTGTTTGTGGGAGCAGCCAGTGTGACAGCAGAGGTCACAGTATCTAGAAAGCGACATATAAAATGTGCTTTCCCTACCACCACCCACCTCTCTCTCTCTATCTCTCTGTCTCTATCTCACGATCTAACTAAATCATATCTTACTGTTGTACATTTCTGCATCAGAAAGAAGCATCTTATCCTTAGGAACCTTTGTAAGGCTGACATAAGGGGGAAGGAGAGGGAGATGATGATGTTGGTGATGATGGAATATATAATCTGTAGTTAAAAACAAAAAAAATGGCAATTTTGTACAAACCCATAGTGATGATGTGTCACTTTGCAATCATGGTCCCTTGCCTCATTCCACATGGGTGCACCACCTAGTGCACAGAGCCTGGTGTGTGTATGAGGTGCTGAGCTACTGCTGGCTCTATGTAAAACAATCCCAGAGGCCAAGCTCTGACAACTAACCCAGCCTAGCAATGGATGTCCATATACACCAGAGAGAGAAACTGCAAAACTGCACTATTCTTTTTCCATCCAAATGTGCTGACGAGAAGATACACCAGGACAAACCCAAACCCCTGAGGACTGAAGGAGCAGGGGAGGAGAACAGTGGAGAGCGACTGTGCCTCCAAAAAACTTCTGCAAGTTTTACAAAAAAGCAACACCTCATCACCCTCTCACCATCCTTTGTGTATTTGATGGCAAGTGACTGATTTTCTCTCTCTCTCTCTCTCTCTCTCTCATACACACACACACACACACACACACACATAGAGTTTAGTTTCTATGCTCCAGGATTGTGATGGAAAGCTGGTAACCAGTCCTTTTCACATGTGTGTTGTTATATGGGAATTCAACTGTAATCAGTCATGAAGTGGTTAAGTGTGAATGCTAAAGTAATAATCCCAGTAAGATTTCCAATCATTTTTGACAATTATGACGCCTCATAGAAATATGTATAGATGTATTGCACTAGACATGGCTTGAATCTTTCTTTGTGTCACTTGCGGACATGACTGACATTTGTGAGGACCTCAAGACCATTTGCCCAAGAAATTCACCGTTAATTCACCAAGACATATTTGTATTTCTATTTAAGTAGCTGTAGATGTACTTGCCTATTACCTATGTCTGGTATTCTTTCCCCATATATACATACATTATTTTATATACAGTACTTATATGCCATAGAAAGAAACCACATTGATCAATATAAAGCCTTTCTGTCTGAAAATCCCACATACAGACCTTTACATCCTTTCCAACAGCTGGAGAGTGAGCCTCTGCTCTCTCGAGACTCTGTGGCTGAATATTGATTAAAGCATTGAGAACAAAGGAGGGAAGGTGAAGCCATGATTGTGTGAACTACTAGCTAACTGGTAGCATAGAGTGTCTGTGTGTGTGTGTGTGTGTGTGTGAGAGAGAGAGAGAGAGAGAGAGAGAGACACTTGCTCTTTCCATACAGGAAGTTAGCAAAGCTGTGAAGGTTAGAAAGAGGTTTCTGATAACCCTGAGTGTGTATGTGTGTGAACACACCAACAGCAGGTCACATTAGCAGACTCAGTATGGTTGCTCATATCACAGAGTTATTTTCTCTTTATCATTCACAAACCGTTTTGCCAGCATGAGGAGGTGAAGAGGGAAAGCTATGATACTGAATGCTGTTTTTAGGTCATACTGTATCTCATTTAACAGGGTGGGGCATCTGGTTATATGTTACATGCAGCACTCTGACTAATAAATACTCTTCATTTTAATTTACCCGTCCAAGTGCAATGCCGAGAACAGATCCTATCTCTCTGTTTTACACAGTATGAAATTTATGAACCCTGAGATTATCACTGCGCTCGTCTATTAAAGGAATATTTCATCATTCTTTTCAGCTGTATTTACTGCACCTGAAGCATATGTATGTGTGATTATCACTGACAAGAATTTCAGCACTTTTCCCTGAATGATCAAAACAATAGAAAATGTCTTTACTCATTACTATGTTATAATGGAAGTCCCAGGGCAATTGTTGAAACTTTTAAAGGGAAATTTAGCTCTGTAGAACACAAACGTATATGTAGATATGTATTGTACTGATGTTATTTCACGATTCTTTACAAATAATTCATTAATAAATAGTTTATTAATGCTTTCAACAAACGCTCTCTGTGTATATCCATATGTGAATGCATATTCTGACTCCCGAGACAAATTAGCAATATTGCTCTATTCTAGAAGAGCTACACAGTTTAACATTTGCCTTATGTTATATGATTTTTTCCCCCCTCTCTTCTCATTTCATTCTCTATATTTCATTGGAAATATAATGTTCTTAGTGCCACGAGGCTTACAGGACAGAGGGAAAGACTGATGCTGTAAGACACTGAAAAGGACAAAGCTGTGATGGTTAGCAATGAGAAATTCTACACAGCTGATAACAAGCTTTGTGTAAATTAAAACGCTCTGTATTATTTAGCCGATTTAATTATATTCAGAGGTTGTAGCGTATTTCAAACTCTACTGACACTTTATATGACCAAAGGTTTTTTACTGCATATCAAAAACAGATTTGTTTAAAATAAATAAATAAATAAAAAGTCGTGTGTATTAAGTATTAATTTAATACAAAATAATAAATTATAATTTTATTGACATTCAATAGCTTAGGCTTCCATTCTAAATGAGTTTTGAGGGAACTGAGAACTTTTTTTCTTGTCTGCAGTAATTATACAGGCTGCAGATGTGGTAACTAGATCAAATAAGAGAAAATCCTACATTATTCCTTTAATGATCAACAGGAAAGAAACAAAAGAACAAAACAAAACTGCAGAAACCGATGACGTCATTAGACAGCTGGGGGCACATCCTCCCGAGTGACCTTTTTAACCTTTGTGATTTGGCCATGTGACCTGATCCTGCCTGACCCTCCTTTGTGTATTTGTGATCACATTTAATGAGCCCACAACCTGTGGGATTGTTAGCTGAATCTAAACACACACACACACACACAGAGTACCCACTCACTCAGGATTTGCTCTTTCAAGAGGCTGCAGCTGAGTTATTCAACCATCTGGTGAATCCCAATTACACACTGTGGACTTAATGTAATAACACTAATCACATTATCATCACACCAGCTTGGTCAAATGTGCACAAGAACCCTGTGTGTCGTTGGGGGGAAACGATAGACTCTCTGATATCACATTGGTAACGTGCTGTGGTCAATGACCAACATGTTTAATCCCCTAAGAGCTGTTTCAGATAAGCAAGTGTAGAATATCCAGCTCAGTGTATTGTACATGTTCCCAGAACAGTTGTGTTCTCACCACTGTGAAGGCTTTAACCATCCATCCATCCATTGTCTCTACCTGCTTTATTCCTAAGTAGGGTCACAGGGATCTGCTGGAGCCTATCCCAGCACACAGGTCAGGCTTTAACCAGTGCTGCACAATTCTACAATATTATTGCACATCATCCTGTGCTCATATGGAAAACGGATAACATTCACACCTATATAAAGAATGTAAAGTTGAAATTCAAATTGAAAAACACCGGCAGTGCTTATAATGATAAAACAAATTTATTTTTCTGTAATAGAGTCACAGCAAGAGGCCTGGGAATGAGAGAACAAGTGACAACGTCTTTATTCATCCTCATAACTCAGAGAAAAGTCTTACAACATTAGTAACAAGCTTTACAGATAAAACCCTGAGTGACTAATTGAATGAAACAAATGTTCATACTTTACTCACGGTGTCAGAAGGCCAGGGAGAAATCGTGCAGATGAAAAAGAAAAACATCTTATTGATCAGTTGGTGAAATTCAACAATAAAGCCTTGATATAGAATACTACTATTGACCTATCCTTATTTATTTCAGTGCTATAATGTTTTATTTTTGCAAGATTTCTAGTGACAGTGCTGTCAACTCTGATGGTTAACGTATAGTCAAGGCTTGCCACTGTTAAAGCGCAGGAAAGCTGGTGGCAGGGGAGGATTGTTGGTCTTTACTTAGTCATTTCTAAGCAGAGAATAAGTAACCTTTTTTTAAATATGTTGTTTAATGTAAATAGGTATCACATAATTATATCAGGTTCAGCGGTAAAAGTGGCTATTGCAAATTTAATGTACTTTCTATATGATACACTTTAAAGGTTTTCATTTGACTCAACCTCATTGTTAATATTTAAAAGGCAACACTTGTTCTGAATCTTGTTACAGCACACAATACCACATGGCAGCATCCTATTTAATTAACATGAATGATGTGTATTTGTGTGCATTTTCCACATGAATCTGCACATTTTCCGTTTTTTCTTTTCCACCTGTTGCAAGTGTAACCCCCCCAGGTCCTACATGCACCTACTCCAAACAGGTCTTGAACTCCAGCATGGGAGCCGGGCGTACTAATATGGAGGCTAAAGACATCAATCGCTAGTGTGCCTCTTGAGATCAGGGGAGTGAGGTTTACCTGCACCTACCGCTGACCTACGTTGCACACGAATCGTTGAGTAGGTTTGTAAAGCAGCCAGTAAGAATGGGATTAGTTCATCAGAGCAGATCCTGAGATTTGGTGGATATGCAGAACTGGTTTGCTGTATACATGCATTGGTGCAGCAAAAGGAATACTTCTCAATACTACATCAGCTGTGTGTGGGTCGGGGGGGGGGGGGGGGTTCTGTGCAACACAAACCTGAAGTAAAAATATCACTTTGCTGGATCACTGATCATGAATATTAAAAGGAAGTGCTAGAAAGATATCATAATAGATCAGAAAAGGAGCTAAAATGTAGTGGCCTGGATCACATGATTCTGGAATTACAAATTCACAAGAAGTAAACTTTTGGAAGTTGTTAGCAATAAAAGCCCTGACTGCCTCTTTCTTTAAGTGCAGATCTATTTACATATTTTCTGCAGCCTTTTAAGGGTGCAGCCCTAATGGAATAACAGCCAGGTACATCCCCAGGCTTTGAAGAAGTCCATCTTGCCAGAAACACACACACACACACACTCAAGGATTTGGTCACATTGACAATGAAAAGCTAACAGCTCCTGACCACAAATTGTTCATAAGGTAAATCATCATGGGATTAAAAGCAAACATTGGAGACACACACACACACACACAGAAAAGAGAGAGAGACTGAGGCACTGTACCAGATAACTCCTTACAGTGATCCTTATTAAACAAGCTCTACACAGAAATTAAATATTTAAGAACTGCCTCTTCACACAAAGTATGGTAAAGTCAATGCCATTACAGTGATGTGTTCATTGAAGCATTCTCAGGCCACACTTAAACACCACACACACACACACACACACACCCACACACACACACCCACACACACACACACACACACCCACACACACCCACACACCCACACACACACACACCCTCTTGCATGCACAAGCACCATCTGCGTTGCGGTAATGTGATGCAGGAAAAATACCTCAGGCATACTTACTTATTTATAATTTAATGAATCACTCCTCCCAACACACACACTCACACACAAATGTGATAATAGCTAATAGATTCCCATGAGCCAGAAAGCAGAAACACAGGTTAGAGTGGAGAAAGGACCACTCTGCTGCTCAATGTTACTGCTTTTGGCTATATTGTGCTCCAAAAGTGCCTTCGCCTCATTAGCAGCCTATTGTGTCCTCTGTATAGTGTAGTGCACACAGAGAATGAAACCTGCTATAAAAACACCTCATGCATGTATGAGCCTTGGGGCATTTGTAGAAAATGATGATGTCTCCAGCTATGTTACACATTTCACTTGTCAAGTAGCACAGCTGCAGGCACATACCCAGTGTAATGCAATAACTTTCCTACATTATACTCTCAATGCAGCATAAATATCAGCAGCCAAACGTATGCACGTATACAATTAAAGTGAAAAGTGGATAAACAGAGAGTGCTGAGTGAACGCATGAGTGTACACTAAAGTGTAGTGTTTCATCCTTAAGATTTCTGACAGATGGCTCACAGCAGCCGCAGAGAAACACTTCATCTCTCAACTAAAGGAAGGAATTTGATGAATTCACCAATAGACTGATGATACTCCTGCGACATTCATCTAATGTTAGGTTATATACTTAGATCGACCTTCAAAGACGTTACAGCTAAAGCGACAGCGCCTTCTATAAACACACCCTGAAAATGCTCTCTCCTTACAGTAAGCGCATGTTTGCCAGATCCACATTCTCGTTTAATCACACTAATTGACCTGCTCTTTAATTTGTTGTTTAATTGCCTTGCACTGATCGTCCCTTCACAAGGCCCTGGCACCGGAGCAGGAGGCCACTGAACCTGAGAACCCGCCTGCTCGCCCAGTGCCACCTGCCAGTGACAGGCACTGAAGGGAAGGTAAGATGCAGCAGAGAGCAGATGGCATACGCGCAGGAATTAGACGAGCAGAACATCCCAGCTGAGCTGTACCAAGCTGGAGCAACCAGATCCCTCGCTATGCTATTAGAAATTATAACTGAGCCATTACTACACATCAGGGATTTCCTCTCACAGGGTGATGTATAGGGAGGCAGGAAAAGAAATAGACTGTCTGCAATCGATCAGAGGCAAGTTTTACTGACTGCATGATCCTGCTGAGCTTCTGTGCATACATTATACAAGAGAAAGAATTATGGCATCCACTTATTTAAACAAATAATCGTAAGCATATTTCAACAAATTATATTTGGTGAAAAATCTAATTTACTTGATTGTTTTCACCACTAACAAATGTAAGACATGGTGTTGCTTCCTTAGTTTTACACTGAAACTGTGAGGTTAACGTAGAACAAAGCTGGAAGTCTAGCTCACCCCAAAATCTTTCCTGTAAATAGGCCATATGGTAATATGTCACACAGCGTAAATATCTACAGCAAACCTTTGTATCTGAATTTCTTCTTAATACATCATATAAACTTACATCTAAACAAATAAGGTCTCCTGTAATTGTATACTTCAAAACACACCAAACTGCCAATAAGGCAGAAGCGGAGGAGAGATCACTGACAGCCACATCACAACAGACGAGTTCAATGAATTCTATGTCTGCTTTGAGGCCTTCAACACTGAGCCACTGGGGAGTAAGCTGGTCAGTGGGAGCATGCAGAATCCACCATTCACAGTCTCATCAGCAGATGTAGCAAAGACTTATGGGAAAATAAACCCATGGAAAACAGCTGGCCGAAACAACATCCCTGGACGGGCTCTCAGAACCTGCTCATCAGTGTTGTCTGATGTCTTTACAGATATATTCAATTTGTACCTTGCACAAGTCTCAATTCCCACCTGCTTGAAAAGGACCACCATCAAACTGCTGCCAAAAATAATAAAAGAACCTGTCTCGATGTCTACAGGCCTGTTGCACTGTGATGAAGTGCTTTGAGAGAATTGTCATGAATCACATGCAGACCATCACACCAGACACTCTAGACCCAATAAAGACCAAACAGGTGCACAGAGGACACTGTCAGCACAACCATACACACTGCCCTCACACACCTAGAGAATAAGGACAGGACTTTTTTTAATTGAGTTGACTATAGCTCAGCGGTCAACAAGGCAATGCAATCTAAGATCATCAACATGTGATCCACCCTTGGTGTGCCACCCATTCTGGACTATCTAATGAGTAGAACCCACTTTGTTAGAATAGGGAACCACACATCACAGACAATAACTATAATCACAGGATCTCCATACGGTTGTGTGTTGAACCCCAATAAAATTATTGATGGTATACACACCATTGAGGATCTCACAACACTACATACAGTTGTGCTCAAAATGATTCATACCCCTTGGACAAATCAATACTTTTCAATTTTTTTCATCGAAAATTCCATTGTATTTAATATATATTGATCACTATGCTCAACCCCACATGTGAGTTAGCTAAACTTCATTTGTATACTAATAGATATGGCCAGAGATTCTCTTTTGAGCCTGTTCAAAATTAATCATACCCTATTCCCCATCTCAGAAAAAAATCCTTCTTCTGTAAAAGTGCACGTGGTTTCACACTCCACTGACTATAATCAATTTATTTAATTTAGGTGTAATCAATTAAGGCCTAATAATGTTAAATGCTAACACCTGCTCTGTAAAGTATAATTAAGGGGCAAAGCTTTCATTATTCTCAGTCACTGTCACCATGGCCAAGAAGAAATAACTCAGTCATGATCTCTGTACGCTAGAAAGATCTGCCGCGATGCAAACAACAACCCCCTATCACCACCAAAGCTCAAACAGACACCCTCAACCAAGCAGGGGAGATGGTATCAAGATCCACCGTTCAGCGAATTCTGCAGTCTCCATGGACATCGCTACAGAAAGGCACCACTCCTTACCTAGAGACACCGGGATGCGCGTCTGGCCTATGCGAGGGGTCACCTAGATAGAGATCTGAACTTCTGGTCATCCATCCTTTTGTCAGATGAAACTAAACTGGAGCTCTTTGGACATATGGATGTTGCATATGTTTGGTGAAAGAAAGGGGAAGACTTCAATCCTAAGAATACCATCTAAATGGTGAAGCATGGCGATGGTCACATCATACTATGGGATGCTTCTCTGCATGGTATCATGAAAAAGGAGGACTGTGTCAAGATTCTTGATGAAAACCTGGTGGCGTCAGCACACAAGCTCAACCTGCCACAGAATTAGACCTACCGGCAGGATAATGACCCGGAGCATATGGCGTGAGTGGTCAAGCAATGGTTCAGGGACAACAACATAAATGTTCTGGAGTGGCCAAGTAAGAGCCCTGACCTGAACCCAATTGAGAATTTCTGTTTGAGTTGAAGATCCGGGTCAGGGCTAGGAAGCCTTCCAATTTCCAACAACTGGAGGCTTTTGCGAAGGAAGAGTGGGGAAACATTCCGCAGAAATCTTGTGGAGACCTACAAGAAGCGTTTGCAGGCCGTCATTAAGAACAAAGGCTTTTCTATTAATTATTGAAACATTGTAATATAAAGGGTATGAATCCTGAACATGGTGATTTTTGAATTTTTGTCAATAAAAACCCATGAAATGTCATATTTCTTGAAATATCACGTTATTTCTTCAGTTGTTTGTTACATATTAAATATATGAAAGTATTATAAAACTCATTCATCACAGAAGACAAAAGCACTATAAAAAATACCAAGGGTATGAATAATTCTGAGCACAACTGTACCTGGTAAAGATATCTCAACACTTCTTGAGAAGGCCAAGGAAAGCTTCTCAAAGGTACAATTGAGAGCATCCTCACCAGCTCCGTCACTCCTACTATCAGGCAGACGCTACAGGAATGCAAAAGCCAGAACAACAAAGCTGAAAAACAGTTTTTAGCCACAGGCCATTATGTTTGTGAACGACTCTTATCTGCTCTATCTCCCACCAACACTGTAGTCATAGTTTGCCCTCTGATCTTGAGAGGTGCCAAGCTTTACCCTACTCAGAGCTCAGGAAGAATCAAGATCAGAGGTGACCTATAGTCTGGCTCAGGCTGCTTCACTCTTATCTCTCCTTCTCAGTACATAAGCTGGACTCTCCATCTTGAGGGTGAACTGCTGCAAGAAAATCTGCTTTTGTTAATAAAAAGCTGAAGAATCAATAATCTGTAATTGTAACGCAAGAGTCTACACCAGTCTGCTAGTTTCTTGACTCACTCTTGCGGAATTTTACATTTACGTCAAGTATACATTGACGCTCTTATTAAGAGTGACTTACAATTTATCTCATTTTATTCAACTGAGCAATTGAGGGTTAAGGGCCTTGCTCAGGGGCCCAGTAGTGGCAGCTTGGTGGGCCTGGGATTCAAACCGACATCCTTCTGATCAGTAGTTCAATGTTAATAGTGATGATGTCACTAGAATTAAATACAGTGAAGATTTGGGGTCAAATAGACTTCTATTACTAGCTGTCTAAATTCACCAATTCATTTGTAGTAAAAATCTAAAGCAGACAGTGCTGGACAGCAAATACTATGGCGGATTGATTACATTTGGAATAAAACACTCAAAGGATAAAGGATGTTACCTGGTTTCACTTAAACATGTTAGACAAAATAAAGTGATGGGGAATGAACACAACAGATTCACATTCTGTTCTATTACTATTTACAACAAACAACATGCCTTAAGTCAGGATGTACTGCTATGAATGGATATCTTCTATATTTTCTAAATGGAATTTGCTGAGAAATACCACTGTAACTCTTCACTGATGCCAATGAAGCTCTAGTTCCCAAAAACAGTCATTTTGACATTAAATTTAAATCCTTTTACATTTATAAGAGCAGTTTAACAATTGTTATTATTAAATGGTTATTTACTGATAATTTCTCGTACATCTGAGGTGTAGCAGTTTGAATGCAGTGCATAATATAAGTGTTTGCTTGTGTAAATTTATTAAATGTGTTATCTATTAAATGTGTGTAACACTTTAGTTTGGGGACCAATTCTCACTATTAACTAAATATTAACTATGAATTTTGCCTCAATAAACTCCTAATTTGCTGCTTAAGTTTAGGTATGGGGTTTATGATTAAGGGATCTAAAATATGGACAGAATAAGGCATTGAAACAGTGCTGATACAGAGACATTGAGCCCCTGACCCTTACAGAAAAATCACACAATCTTCCAGCGTAAAATAAACACACGACTCGCATAGGAAAATGACGCATGTGTTTCACACATTTTTCACAAGTGGATCTTTCACATGTAGTGTATGTTTTTTTGTATTTATTTTCATGTGATTATTGATTTTTACAATATTTATTTATCCTCACATGATTTTTTTCCCCCAGACGATTATTCACACACGATTAATTCATTCACTGTAATTCACCAGAGATTTTCCACATCATTTATTTTGAACATATGATTATTCACACAAGATTTATTTGTTCGCTTGAGATTTTTTTTTTTTTTTTACAAATGATTTATTCAGATTCTTTATGTTTTATTTTTCATGATTCATTCATTTTCATAGAGGAAACATTCTACACATTATCTATTAATTGTGTCTATTGCACCCTAGTCATTTATTTCCACACATGGTCTTATTTATCACGTATTCTTCACATGATGTCACTTGTGTTGCCTCGAGTTCACAGGACATAATCAGTTTCTTTCTCATGTGGTCACACATTACACACATAGCCACTGTGTGTAATGTAATAATTTAAAAAGCTGTTCAATTTGTGTGATGAAAATGATCAAGATTCAAGATTTGGTCAAATACACAGTTACAGACAGTACATAAGTGATTGAAATGAAGGCCTGGCCTACTCCTTATTAGACTGTGCATATAAATAATTAAGTAAAAAATAACAAATAATAAGGGGGAAAAAAAAAGAAATGTGCCAAAAAATAGTAAAGTAATTCACAATCATTTATGGTGTAATAAAATCAGAGAGATTGAATTCTCCTGCCATTAAAAAATTGCCTACACAGGTTATATGAGCCTCCTGAATGAAATGACAGGCTCAAGCCTCATTGTGCTTTATTAAAATCTGATGGTGTAATGAAGCTAGATGATATACTCACCTGACAACATTAGCTAATTTAGGCACAGCTGAAGCATTGAAGCAGAGCATCGGCAAACAGAAGCAAATCAGTCATAGCAGGCTCAGGCTTGAGCAAAGCCAGGTTTCAGGTGACATTTGCCCTGGCCAAGCCTGTGTCACCAGAATGCTCTCCTTCTGCACACAGCACAGCTGCTGCATATGAACTCTGATACTGAGTGTACGCTACAGCGATCAAATTATAGCAGCCATTTAATTTATTAATCCACCATGGGTGTGCGAACGTGCTCGTGTGGAGTGTCTGAGAGGGTTCTACCTTACACACTCATATACAGTGACGTGTAACATGCTTATGGAAACAGATTGAGACTACAAACCTGTGGACTTTGCTTTGCTCCACAGCATGTTATTAAATTAATAAAGATAAAATCCTACAAGAAGATTAGCTGCAAAGCAAAGTCTTTTAATAGGACTGGACCTGTGACATAATACAAAAAATTGAAATAATGACACAATGCATTAGTATTATTATTATCAGTGTCATTTTTTACATTGTGATTATTCCTTGGATGAGGTCCAAGTCTAATGTAAGAGTATAAGGTGTGAGTGGAGAGACGGGCTACAGGTCATCAGGGAAAGAGCCTCCATTCCTCAGTAAGTGAGCATTGATTGCAATATTAATGAGCTTAGCTCAAGATAGCTAATAGCTTAATGTTAGATATTGTTTAAATCATGAGCCACATCATTTGTTTTAACTTTATATTGGGATGCACACTGCCTTGGCTCCTTTCTTTTTCTCACTAATTATTTATATTTAAAAGATCCCATCATTTATTGTGACTAGAAGGCATACCCTTATTTTGATTTATCTGTCTGAGGGAAAGGAAGGTTTCAGGAAGCACTAGAAAAATGAAGTGCATTCAAATTATTTAGTTCTGTATTCAAATTATTCAGTTTAGTACTGACTGAATAAATAATCAAATTTTAGATGTGAGAAAATGAATTATCATTAAAAACCGTCTGTGTGCATATAATCAATATACACTATATTGCCAAAAGTTTTGGGACACCCCTCCATATCATTGAATTCAGGTGTTGTTTTTCAGGGGTTGGGCTCGGCCCCTTACTTCCAGTGAAAGGAACTCTTAATGCTTCAGCATACCAAGACATTTTGGACAATTTTATGCTCCCAGGTTTGTGGGAACAGTTTGGGGATGTCCACTTCCTGTTCCAACATGACTGCACACCAGGGCACAAAGCAAGATTCAAAAGACATGGATGAGTGTGTTTGGTGTGGAGGAACTTTACAGAGTCTTGACCTCAACCCAATAGTACACCTTTAGGATGAATTAGAGTGCAGAATTGATGAATTTCTTTGTCCCACCAGCTGCGTTTCTTGACAAATACTTAAGCAACTTTTCATTATTTTCCAACATCACGCTTGCAGCCAACGTCACGTAAGTTAGGTAAATATGACATTACTGTACAGTGAAATTCTTTCTTTGCATATCCCATCCTTGCGGGTTGGGGGTCAGAGCACAGGGTCAGCTGTGATTTAGTGCCCCTGGAGCAGGGTGAGTTAGGAACCTTGTTCAAGGGCCCAACGGTGGCAGCTTGGCAGTGCTGGAGCTTGAACCCCGAACTTCCGGTCAATGACCCAGAGCCTTCTCAGTGATTTCAGTCATTCTGAATAGAGCCTTTAGAAGAAGGTGATGACATTTTCAAGCTAAGAAGGGAATCCTTAATAAAACTGGATTATTTCTTTATTTCCCTGCTGTGCTTCGTCATACAAAAATAAAATGGTAAAAATCCCTAAATTAAAGCACAATGTATAGAGCAACAGCTCCATCTAGTGGACAGTTTAGTGAAGTAACAAACCAAACAATTGGTTAAAATTCACCAATATAAAAATAAATTTAAAAAATCAGCTGCATTACCAAAATAAAATAAAGATCTTGACTAGAATTTTTTCTTTAAAGTGACATTTTATTTCATTAAACAATGTATTTTTGTAAGTTAAAAAGGACACATATGTTTTAGAGAAATGGTCTTAACATTTAATTTTACGTGCAGAAAGCAGATTAAACCACGAAGGTAATGGAAAAACTAATGAATAATCATGATGCAGTGTGCGTTTGCTGACTCTGTCCTTCAGTCCTATTCACTTGGGTTCTGAATCACTATGAGAAGATAGTCTTTGTCTGTGAATGAAAAGAAAAAAGAAAACTCCTGTTAGACTGGATATCATATATTCTGTGTATAAAACAACAAAATGAATCTGCTTGATATGTAAAGCGGTTTACCAGGTGCCACCATGATCTCATGTTTCTTAGACCGGATACGTAGAAAAGTGAGGTCATTCTGAGGGTCAATGTCTCGGACTGTACTCCTCGCTTTCATAGCAAGCTGATGAAGTAAGCCTGCATACTGCACTGTAGTGGAATTGTCCAGTGTCGTTCTAATGGGAATCCCTGAAAACATCATAGTCAAGGGTGAGGTTTAATTGCACAACAATGGTTTTTAGAAAGAAACAACCATTTTATTTAAAACACAATAGAAGGGAGTACATGGGCAATATATTAAGAAGCCGAATGTCCAAAAAAGGGATTTTCCTTTTTTGTTTTGATTAATTTGATTCAGGTAAAATGTTATAATGATTGAAAAAGTGGAGAAATAAAAGATTTTTTTTTAATAAATTACAGTTTAAGAGAATTAGACATAACCTATGATGCAAGTGATGAAGAAAATCCTTAATGTTAATGTACAATTTAACTATCAATTAATGCTGAATAGATGTGAGATAGTTTAACAGAGAATCACAAGCAAAAGCTGTTGGACTTCCTGATTTGTGAAATCTGTATAAAATGCAGGATGAAAACACCAGATGCTGCGGATGGGTGGATGGATGGATGAGCAGATGGATGGATGGGCAGATGGAAAGATGGGCGGATGGAAAGATGGGCGGATGGAAAGATGGGCGGATGGATGAGCGGATGGAAGGATGGGCAGACCGATGGATGGACAGACAGATTCATTTATTGACGAATGGATGGATGGGCGGATGGATGTATTAATGGATGGATGGATGGGTGGAAGGATGGCTGGGCGGATGGATGGATGGGCGGATGGATGGACGGATGGATGGGCGGAAGGGCGGATAGACGGATGGGTGGAAGGACGGATAGATGGGCGGATGGATGGATTGATGGATGGATGGATCGGCAGATGGATGGATTATCAGACGGATGGGCGGACGGATGGATGGGCAGATGGATAGATGGATGGATGGATGAGCCAAAACAAAACATTGTTTTGGTACTGGTTGTTAAATTAGGGTCCTAAAAGCATAGCCAGAGGACCTATAATATTTTTTTGTTTGTGTGTTTGTGGTGAAGAAAACTCAAAAATGATTACATTTATGTATGATTGAGTGGTTATAATTGTTATCCTTTTGGCTGACCACTTCAATTGTAGTAGTTTATTTCAAACCTCACTCACTCACAGATGTACTGCCAGAGTAAGTAAGTATCAGATTGGACCTATAAACTATCAAATTGGACTTAATGTGTTCTGTGGGTGAAAATGACAGGTATAAAAAAAAATCCATGGCTCTAATGAATAGCCAAATTAATGCTGCAATAAATAAAAAGCCTATTGTTTCAATATACTCATGAAATAAACATGTGCTGAGGAGTTCTATGGTATTTACACTGTATTGCCAAAAGTTTTGGGACACCCCTCCAAATCATTGAATTCAGGTGTTGTTTTTCAGTGGTTAGTTCCAGTGAAAGGAACTCTTAATGCTTCAGTATAGCAAGACATTTTGGACAATTTCATGCTCCCAACTTTGTGGGAACATTTTGGGGATGATGTCTTCCTGTTCCAACATGACTGCACACCAGTGCACAAAGCAAGGTCCATAAAGACATGGATGAGTGACTATGGCGTGGAGGAACTTCACAGAATCCTGACCTCAACCCAATAGAACATCTTTGGGATGAATTAGAGCAGAGACTGCAAGCCAGGCCTTCTCATCCAGCATCATTACCTTAAACACACTCCTAAACCTTGTGGAAATCCTTCCCAGAAGAGTTGAAGCTGTTATAGCTGCAAAGGGCGGGTCAACTCCATATTCCATTCATGTGCATGTAAAGGCAGACGTCCCAGTTTTGGCCTGGCTCGCAGTCTCCACTCTAATTCATCCCAAAGGTGTTCTATCAGGTTGAAAAACAAGGGTTAAAAACAAACAGATGTTACCTTCAGCATTGACGACTATTGTCCCTATAACACCTTTGTGTGCCTGAATCCTCTTCAGTGTTTCCTCCACTTCAGCCTGGAAAGCAACAAGACAGAGGGAAAAGCTTAGATCATAAATTGGTGGAAAGAAACATATTTACACAGTAACAAGCTGTCAGGCTCAATCTGTCTGAATCACATGTTTCTCTGATCTAACTACCATTAATAAACGTATGATTTGATCGAGTACTAAACTATAAACAAAGCTAGTGACTCTATATGTATAATAAATGCGAGGTTCGCTATAGCTGTGTTAAAGATCAGACACTTCACCATGATCTCCTGCAGTCACTTCCCTCTGTGGAGCTTTTTGTGTTTCTGTATTGTAGCTTTGGGTTGCTGCGTGGAAACGGAAGTGTGAAGCAGGAAACAGTCAAACGGTTGAACTTTTAATATTTAATGTTTTTTTTTCTTCTTTGACATCGAACCTAAATGTAATGTTTTGAATTCTTATTGCATAAAATAAACCGACAATGTCATTCAATTAAATAAATTGTAAGATTGTTTGAATAAATGTAAAATGTATTCTGTGGCTTCCTTCAACCTGTGTGTGTGTGTGTGTGTGTGTGTGTGTGTGTGCGCGTCCATCCCATTCAGTGGCATCCACACCCTGCTACACTCCTAGTGTTTCCGTGCTCCAGACCCTGACCAAGATAAAGCATTTACTTGTGTAATTTTTATCAAATGTTATCATATATAACAATAATACTCCCACAATAATAATAATAATAATAATAATAATACTTAGTGTAAGGCTTTTATTTTGAAATTAAATTACAACAATGCTGCTGCTTTCACACTGTTCCAATAACAAAGGTGTACAATATAATCGTCACTGTCGCTACTCGATCCGATTTGTACTGCGCATGTGCGGAAACTCGGGTTCCGTTCTGCGCATGCGCGAAACTGCGGCCAACAACTCATTGTAACATGACATTAGTAGTTTTACAACAACAGTAAACTACAGGCAAGAAGTAGACGCATGCGCAGTACAGATCGTGTTCTGTACGAATCGAGTAGTGAGAATAATATTAATGAAATTGATAGTACTGTAGTTTGTTTCTGTTGGCAGATTTACTTCAATGAATTGGTTTGGTTTTGGTTTTAATGGCTTCAGACAAATAGACCCCCAGCGAAAAGATGAAAAGGATGGCATGAACGTGCTGAGTCCGGTGGAGCTGGACACTTGGTGTACTTGTGCTGAGACTTTCAGCAGAACAGGTTTGAGCCCAAAACAAAAAACTGCAACACAAAAAATAGTTGCAAGTTGGAGCCGAAGTGCTGTCCTTCACATAACCGGTAAGGGCTTTCTTTTTTTAATGCTGATGTTGTACAGATGTGTGCATCCACATGTTTCTCTCATGAGATGTGATGTGTGTGTCGTGCAGGCGCGCGCAGGTGTGTGTGTGTACACGGAGCAGAGAGCAGCGGATTGGTGTCAGAGAGTGAAGGGTGTGAGGATGTTGTCCTCACTGAGAGCTGTTTAACCCTCAGCTTTACTCACACTGTCCAGTGCTGGAGTTTACACAGGAATGGAAGAGCACTTGTTTGGAGTGGAGAACTAAACACCACTGAAAAGACTGGTAATGTGATTATACACACTGCTTTATGTTTTCAAGGCATCTCAGGTCTCTTGTAGTGATGCACAAACTTTTTTAACTCAAACCTGTCACTGTAAAAAATAATCTCCGGGAATTCATCTAGTCATATATTAAGCGTATTCATATTTGTACAATGATATTCTGTTTGTCCTGAAACCCTAGAGCTTTTTATTATAGAGAATTCCATCAACATTAGGGTCCAAGTTCACACGATGTACTTATTGTGTTTTGGGTTACACCGATTCACAGCAAATCAAGCAACCAAACTGGCTATCCATCCATCCATCTTCTTGCACTGGTTGCACACGTTGCACTTTATGTAGCTAGGACAAACTTTCTGTCTATAACTCTGTGTTGTTTGCTGTTCTGTAATTATATGTTGTAATTTTGTCTATGTAGCACCAGGGTCATGAACATGCAAACTATGGAACAGGAACATGCAAACTATGTACACTGTAGGGTGAAGACAGGAATTTAACCCCCAACCCTGGAGGTGTGTGGCAAGGGTGCTAACCACTAAGCCACCATGTCCCCCTCCACCAAACTAGCTAATAATCATATTTAAAAAGTTCAATACTACATCTAATATTTTTCATAAGAGTTGGATGTGGTTTTCAGCACAGTTAACAATCTGTATAAATCGCAGACTCACTGCTTATTTTTCCTGGACCACACTTCTTGGCTTAGTGCATTAATTTGTTATCTTCAGTAACCACTTCATCTTGCTCTGGGGTGTGGTGGATCTGGAGTCCATCCCAGGAACACTGGGCATGAGGTACACTGGATATGACAGCGTTCCCTGACTCAGAGCCAGACTATTACCTTCAAAATGACTTGGATGGCAAAAATCCCTCAAAGACATTAGTACAGAGCTTCACAATCCAGTCCTTGAGAGCTTTACTTTGTAACTAACCACAGCCTGGCATCAGCACTAAAATGCTCTTTTTACCAATGTTCCTCAGATGTGTTTTTAGCTGTTTAAAAACACAGGCTATCTGCTGGGGGTCCCTCAGTGCGGGACTGAGAAAGCTCTGTTTTAGTGAAACTGTTCTGAAAAGTCAAAGCATTGTATGAATATTGCTTTTTAGTATTTCCAGAGCACATATCTAACTGTTGTATTTTTTTTAATTGAAAAGGGAATGCTCTTCCGTTGCCGCTGGTCCCAGGTGGATATATAGCCTCCAAGCCTCCATTTTTTCGCCCCCTCTCTACCCAACTACAGGCAGCGAGCCTAGCACTGGGCACCGAGCACGCTGTTCTACTCACAGCCTCTGGGACTGTGTACACCTGGGGACATGGCAGGTGAGAGGAGTTTTTTTATTAAATGAATAATTAATACTAAATAAACTTAATTTAGTAAAGTAAGTGCCCATAGCACTGATGAATTCAGAAGGCGTTGATTCATTTTGTATTAATGTGCTAATTTCTGTGTTATCATGACATAATAATTGATGATTGATGAATTGATTGAACGTGAAGCTTTTTGTAAGGAGACATCTGTTTAACATTTATGGTCGCAGTGAGAGATGTCAGCGCTTTCTAACAGTAAGTTTTTCCTCCTTGGGAAAGTTTTCAAGATTTTTTTCTTGTTCCAAGGAAATATGACAAACTGCATATTTCTTGTATTTCTGAACTTTAGGATGGAGAAAAATAAGAGAGGCTGATGAGGGAAAGACTGTTTATAGCTGCTATGACTACTGATAGAAAATAATTAGTTTTATAACATTAAGCGTGACTACTAATGTTTAAAAGTTTGACAATACTAATAATTGTTACCACTTTTTAATAACAGCAGTATGCCCATTCACGTATTATTTCTCCTTTACTTAATGTTGCAGACATTTTAACTTTTGCATAAATAGTTTATGCACTTTAAACAAAGTTTCCCCATCCTGTTTGCATTGCTTCTGTATTCTTGCACCTTAGCCTTTAAAGCACACTGTTGAATGAGATGAGATGACAGTAATGTTGCCATGGCTTTTCTTGTTCCCTTGCCAGTCATGGTCAGCTGGGTCATGGCACACTGGTGTCAGAGGATGAGCCTCGAGCAGTTGAGGCTCTGTGGGGAGTCCCAATGAAATCTGTCGCTGCAGGAGGCTGGCATTCAGCATGCATTGGTGGTGAGAATCAACCTTTTTCCTGTTTCCATTTCAATAGTACAGTATAGACATAACTCTTCATAGTGTTATATATTAACTGTGGATTACTGGCACTATTAATTAATATGTAATTTTAAAAAGATATTTTACTCATACTATAGGGGAATGCTCTGTTGTCTGTGTGATTTTTTAAAAACTTTTTTATTTCACTGTAAATGAGTTGCACAGATTCAAAGGTAAATTTACAAGTTATGTGTGCCTTAATGATCATTAAAGCTTATTAACTATTCAGAGATCAGGCATAACATTATGACCAGTGACAGGTTAAGTGAATAACACTGATGATCTCCTCATCATGGCACCTGTTAGTGGGTGGGATATTTTAGGCAGCAAGTGAACATTTTGTCCTCAAAGTTGATGTGTTAGAAGCAGGAAAAATGGACAAGTGTAAGGATTTTAGCGAGTTTGACAAGGGCCAAATTGTGATGGCTAGACAACTGGATCAGAGCATCTCCAAAACTGCAGCTCTTGTGTGGTGTTCCCGGTCTGCAGTGGTCAGTATCTATCAAAAGTGGTCCAAGGAAGGAACAGTGGTGAACCGGCGACAGGGTCATGGGCGACCAAGACTCATTGATGCACGTGGGGAATGAAGGCTGGTCCGCATGATCCAATCCAACAGACGAGCTACTGTTGCTCAAATTGCTGAAGAAGTTAATGCTGTTTCTGATAGAAAGGGGTCAGAATACACAGTGCATGATGTGTCAGAGCTGTTTCGGCAGCAAAAGGGGGACCAACACAATATTTGGCATAATGTTATGCCTGGTTGGTGTACACATACATGTAGAAAGAATTATTGAATTATCATTCCTGTTGAAATTGTCAAAAATTCATGTACACAGTTGGAGGAGATCTGTATGTATGGGGCTGGAATGAGAGTGGACAGATTGGCCTGCCATCAAAAGGCCTCAGAGAGGAGAGTCAGAAAGATAAAGAAAGAATTGGTGAGTCAGGCCAAAACTCTCCTCCACACACACATTCTCTCTCTCTCTCTCTCCCCCCTCCTTTTGCCAGTCTGTGTGTTTCTCTTTTTGATGTATGCATGTTTCTGTATAGAGGCAGACAAAAAGGAAAACGAGGACACCAGTGATGTGATCATCTCAATTCAAGCGTTACCCGCCCTGGTGGATGTATCAGAAGCATCTGAAATTAAGAAGGTCAGCTGTGGATCCCGTCACACAGCGGCCATCACAAGTAAGATTCTGTAACCTCTCTTTCCTTTTGTTTAGATTTTATTGAATTTGATGGTGTTGGAATGAGTTAAATATATTTATTTGTTTAGGCACTGGTGATCTCTACACCTGGGGATGGGGTAAGACATTTTACTTTCTAGTTTGTGGATTAATAAATATGGTGGCCTGATCTAATGAGTTCCTGTTTGTTTTCTGAAACAGGTCTCTATGGCCAGTTGGGTCATGGTTCAAGATGCAGTTCAGATGAACCAAAGATTGTTGAGTTTTTTTCCAGTGGTAAAATGAGTGTGGAAGATGTTACCTGTGGATTATGGAACACGTTTGTGGCAGCAGTTCCGAAGCACCGTGTCCCATTATGACCCTCACATATAGTACTGTATCTTGTCCCTAAAGATCTTTTCACTTTTGTTATGCAACACAAAAATAAGGGACAATACAAGCAATTATCAAATATACAAATATATGTCCAAACAAGCAAGTGAGAAATAAAAGTTATTTTAAAGTAAGAACAGAGATACTGAAATGTTTAAAAGGCAGGTGAAATACAGACACAACCACAATTAACATGTTAAATTAGTAATGTTGGCTGAAGAGCAAAGTGCACACATGTTGAAAATGAGCTGGATGTAAAAATGTCTTTTGTTCTCAGTAGTCTTCACAGCACAATCTTGAAAGAACTGGAAAGTACAATGCTTGGTTACTAAATGGCACAACAAACTCAAAAGACATGAAAGTACCTGGAAGTAAATGATCAAATACAGTAAAGCTAGGTTACTTACCTGACAAAATCTGGAGACCTGGAGATAACATGCTGAAATTCAGAGAGGTTTACAGTCCCGTCTTTATCGATGTCTGATTCCTCAAGAATCTGTAAATTAAACGGTGTGCTCATTAGAAAAGCAGGCAGCTTTTTTTTTCTCTTACAGCAGCAAAGGAAAAAAGATCTAATCTAATAATGATAAAGAGGCTGAGATTGTGTGTGTGTGTGTTGCACAACATATTCACATTGTTTATGAGCTGACTCATTTCCTCAGGAGTAAGTCTCGTGTCTGCAGACTCCCCAGTAAGGCAGTTCACCAACTTCTCGAGATCTCCATGATCCAGCGTGCCATCATCGTCAAAATCTGGAATGATTAAATAATGCTAAATCAATTCTTAATATTTCTTTCATGTTGTTTAGGTACATGGACTTTAGCCCACATGTAAGGCCTCTATTTGCAGTGACCTGTATGATTAGTAAAGTATTAAATGAAGAGGAAATCAAAATATAAAAATCATTATACCATCACTGGTCAATTTATAAGGAACATTTGGACACTGGTGAAGAGCTTCAGTTCACATCTGAATGAGTGACAAATGTGATGTCCATGAATTTGATCATGGTATAGTTGTTGATGATAGATGGACTGGTTTGAAATGTTCAGAAACTGCTGCTACATACAATTTTCAGAATCAAGTCTGCCTCGATGCGAAGGCATTTTTCCCCCATTCTGATGTTTGAGTGAAGACTAACTGTAGCTCTGTATCTGCATCATTTCTTGCATTTGCTGCACGATCGCACAGGGGTTCCTTATAAAGCAGGCAGTAAGTGCATTTGGCCAGTATTTTCATTGACCTGCATGGATAGCAAGTGTGTGTGTGTGTAACCTTACCAAAAATTCTGAAAGCATAGTGTGATTTGATTTCAAGTGTTGCCGAATCGCTAAAGGCGCTCAGGAGATCCAAGAAGTCTTCAAAGCTTAAGCTCCCATCCTTTGTGTCTGAGGTGGAGAAGACGTGGCAGATCCTTCTTCGAAACGGATTGGACTAGATTGTAGGCAAAGAATTACACAGAATTATCCATGGATGTTGGGTGTTTGTGTATATATGAATAACAGAACAATCAATGAAATAATGTAGAAGTAATGGGGTTATGCTTAATATGACTACATTACTGAAGGCTACTGTATATAATCTGGCAGGCAGAAACTGAGAAATGTTTAAAGGATGTTGTTCAGGTCAGATCTCATAACAAAACTTCAGCCACTGTATTTCAGTAGATAGTGTTAATTTAAATAGGTGGTATTATATTGTTGTCCTTGAACTAATACACCTGATTCAACTGGTCAGCAGACCCATATTGAGTATACACTGATCAGGCATAACATTATGAGCACTGAGAGGTGAAGTGAATAACACTGATGATCTCCTCATCATGGCACCTGTTAGTGGGTGGGATATATTAGGCAGCAAGTGAACATTCTGTCCTCAAAGTTGATGTGTTAGAAGCAGGAAAAATGGGCAAGCGTAAGGATTTGAGCGAGTTTGACAAGGGCCAAATTGTTATGGCTAGGCTGGATCAGAGCATCTCCAAAACTGCAGCTCTTGTGGGGTGTTCAGTAGTGGCCAGTATCTATCAAAAGTATCCTTTAAATCCTGTAAGCTGAGAGGTGGGGCCCATGGAGGCTGAACCTCGCAACTTACAGGACTTAAAGGATCTGGTGGGCATAAGGCAGGTGGTCATAATGTTATGCCTGATCGGTGTATGTGCATCAACTGTCTAATCCAGAGTAATGTGACGTGAAACACACATGAACCTGTTCCTGATGTTTTTACTCACCTTGAGCTCTGGCAAAGCACAAATTTTATCCATGGGTACCCGGGAACTGGGTTGTTGCCTGTCATTTCTTTCCAGGAGTTCAGTGAATCTCTTATGTGCACTTGATTGTTGAAACACAAACGGTGACAAAAAGAAAATGGACTCTGTTGTGGTTAATGTATGACTTGCCTGTATTATGGGAGATTAGCTGCTAATAAATACTGGTGTGTTGAGTTACTTTACAATACATTAAAGTTGTTCGTGTCGCACATAAACTTTAAAACATTTCTGAACGAAGGCTCTAAACTGAATGAGACAGTATTTGGATGCTGTTTATTAGATTCAAAGTTTGTTTTACTTACAGCAGTATTTCCTGTTTGGTGAGGAAGGTGAGCTCCTAAACACACAAAGCGACATCATTTAAAGCGCTATCAATTTACCTTTAACCCTCCAAAACACTCACATGAGCTGGTGAGGTAATACAACTCAGAAAAAAAATCAGCTTTCTTTGTGCGGATTTATGAAAAAGGACTTCATAAAACAAAAAAAAAGTTATTTTTTCAATAATAAATAAATCATAGGATGCGAGGAAACAAACGGTGTACGTAACCCGACACCATGTCCCACTGTGTAATATATACTAGCTTCCAATGCTAACAGTTAACTTGGCTAGCTTTCTAATATACCCAGTGATCATACAAAATATAATTATTTACCTGATACTCCGATAACTGATCCTTCGGTAATTTAGTAGCTGTGGTTCCCATAACGGTAAAAGTGTTACTTGTCAGATGACGGAAGGTTTGTTATGGTTGTTTTTAGCTGACAAACTTTACAACTGAGGCGAACTCCACTTCCTCTTCCTGACTACGTCTGAGTTTACATGGAGACGCATTTGCATAGAAATGCGAAGTTCACGGATAATAAAAAAAAAAATATGGTATTTATCCAACTTTTTCCTTCGCAAAAAGGCGGAGATGTTACATTAAAAACTGTACAAACGTTACATAATAGACATTTATATGTGTGCATAAGCATGTAATAGCAATACACACGTGATGGCATCTTTACAGTGAAGTACGGTAGTATAAAATGTTAATCCAGTACATTTGCTCATGCCTGATACTTTAAAAAATAATCAATAAAAATAAAATACAATTAAAGCCAGGATGCAACTGCTCTGAAGGTTAAGAGTCAATGATCCGAACAACCATCTATTCTGTAATGCAATTACACTGTATTGCCAAAAGTTTTGGGACACCAAACTCCCTCATCCATGTCTTTATGGTCCTTGCTTTGTGCACTGGTGTGCAGTCATGTTGGAACAGGAAGGGGTCATCACCAAACTGTTCCCACAAAGTTGTGAGCATGAAATTGTCCAAAATGTCTTGGTATGCTGAAGCATTAAGTGTTCCTTTCACTGGAACTAAAGTGGCCAAGCCCAACCCCTGAAAAACAACACCTGAATTCAATGATTTGGAGAGGTGTCCCAAAACTTTTGGCAATATAGTGTAGCTTAACAATCATGCATTGATTGATTGAATTGTGATTCAATTCAGTGATAGAAACCACTTTTAGTCAAGCTAGTCAAACTAGTTGATGTACTTGCATTGGCTAAGTTGTTAACGCTTTGATTTGTGAAGCAGAAGGTCATGAGTTCAACTACCAGCACATCTAAATATCTATTGTTCGGTTCTTGAGCAAAACACTTACTCTTCAGATACATTTTGTCCTTCTTCAGTTGTAATTCACTTTTTTTGAAAAGGCATCAGCCAATTGAGCAAATGTATTGGATTGTATCTTATTTTTTTTTAACTATGTAAGTCTTTACTTCGCTTGTCTATAGTACATTCTTACAGTACTTTTTGTCAACTCTAGCCAGACATTATACATCCAGTGTCCATTTACAGGAAAGAACCATTACTGTATTGTTGTGTGCCTCAAGACTGGCATGACTGGTTTGAACAGACACAAAAGCCTTTTTTCCCCCATTCCAGTGAATCAGAAAGACTCAAACCAGCTCATCTGTCACCACACAGGAACCATGCCATGGTTAAAATGATTGAGATCAGATTTTTTGTTAACAAAATTGTGGGTATCACCCTATAAGAGTAGATAATTAGTATTAATAAGGCTTTTATAAAGATGTAGACTCATACTGGCTCAGTGGAAAATCTGTTCTGATTCATGCGAATTTGTCTTTGAGCTGTGGCAACACATATCATACACAAATGGAGAAAAATGTTAAAGCTGTAATGCTGTGCTTACTAATAGCAATTAAAAATACTTTTTAATACTTTCTGCATGTACAGGCTTTAGTTTCTGTAACAATTCCAATTCCCTGCCATACCCTATTTTGCACAAATGGCTATCTATATTGTACCCTTTTGAAGTAGATCTCATTAGTGTAAACATTCAGCCTTCATAAAGCACCACACTTCATATCTTCATATAGATATTAACATTCCAGTCTATAATTTTGGCTTTTATCATTACATACACTATACTTCCAAAAGTTTTGGGACACCCTCCAATTCATTCAATTCTGGTGTTTTAATCATTTCCATGGCCACACATGTATAAAATCAAGCACCTAAGCATCCAGACTGCTTCCACAAACATTCATGAAAGAATGGGTCACTCTCAGGGGCTCAGTGAATTCAAGCTTGGTACCACTGGTACCAATCCATTCGTAAAATCTACTACTCTAAATCACTCTATTAAGTATTCCACGGTCAACTGTTAATGGTATTATAACAAAGTGGAAAGAGTTGGGAAGAACAGCAACTCAGCCACAAAGCGGTGGGCCACGTAAAATCACAGAGCAGGGTTAGCGCATGTTGAGACGCACAGTGTGCAGAAGTCAGCAAGTTTCTGCAAAGTCAATAGCTACAGACCTCCAAACTTTGTGTGGCCTTCGGATTAGCTCAAGAACAGTGTGTAGAAAGCTTCATGGAATAGGTTTTCATGTCCGAGCAGCTGCATCCAAGCCTTACATCACCAAGTCAGTGCAAAGCACTGGATGCAGCGGTCTAAAGCACACCACCACTGGACACTAGAGCAGTGGAGATGTGGTCTTTGGATTGACGAATCATGCTTCTCTGTCTGGCAATCTGAAGGATGAGTCTGGGTTTGGTGGTTGCCAGGAGAACGGTACTTGTCTGACTGCATTGTGCCAAGTGTAAAGTTTAGTGGAGGATTATGGTGTGGGGTTGGGTTTCAGGGGTTGGGTTTGGCCCCCTTAGTTCCAGTGAAAGGAACATTTAATGCTAAAGCATACCAAGACATTTTGGAGAATTTGGATTAAGAATAGGATGTCATTTAAGTTCATGTGCATGTAAAGGCAGAAGTCCCAAAACTAATGCCAATATAAGTGTATTTTTGAGTGTTTTGTACTTACAGCTAGAAAAACGACTTTTAACAAATCACTTCATTACACTTTATTACAATATGGTACTACTATTCCTAGACCACAATAATTGTGTTTCTTCAACACAATCATAGCCAATGATGGGGGTAATTTATTTCGTGGAATTTCCTGAATGTAATCCCTAAAGAGGAGTCTGTATTAGCTATTTTTGTTGCCAAGTTCATTTACGAAATTGGAGAAATTTGGGAAAGCCATATGTTTCTGTTTGGAGGCTGGGGAGATGACCATAGTAGTAAAATGGACTTTTTCGCTATAAATGATCATCAGGAAAAAGGAGGAAACCCGGATAGTTTTGTGTCAAAGTACATTTGAAATGACACAGAACGTACTTAAAATAGCATAACGTCGAACTTTATGGCTACTGTTATTTTATTTTTTTGTTCTATATTTTCGTGCGTGAGTGTATGAAGGATGTGTGGCGTGTGTCGGCTGGTTCGGGTGTGTTGATGTCGAGGCGCGTTGCTCCCACGTGTCTGCGCTGTGGCTCTCCCCTGTGCAAACATGGCGGACCAGGAGCTGACGGAGCAGGGAACTAAAGTGGAGATCCTTCAAAACGGAGACGCACATGAGCCCAAGGACAGAATCGATCACGCCGACGACGCGTCAAAGAAGAAAAAGAAGAAGAAGAAGAAGAGCAAAGCGGCGGTCGTAGGTAAAGAAACAACAGTCGCATAACAAGTTGTGTTCATGCTCGTGCGCGCTAACTACGTAGTCTCCCGAAGTCCAGTTCAGCCTGTGTGCTATTTCCAGATCCACTGCTAACTTAGCCTGCGAAACACTAGAAGCAGTTACCCCACGAGTCTCGAGCTGACCATAACTTTATAATTTTACTTAATTCCATGCTGTCTAGTTTCTTTAATTAGTGGTGTACACAGCGGTCGACTGTTGGAATGGTTAAATACGCTAGCTTAAGCAGCTAATGCTAGTTAATGAAAAAGATGCTAGCTACAGGACTACCGGTAAAAACTGATACAGGCCGCACGCACCGGGACGGCGTGTTCCCGGACCGCGTCCAAAACCGCATGCTGAACCGGCTAACAAAAATGGTACAAAACACAAAACTATGTCAGGATTAAACACGGGTAGAGGCTCATACTTAGTACTGCTGGAACATGCAGTCTTATCATGCAGATCTTATCACATTCCTGTTTATTTACTGCTCCAAACCAGTTACAGTCACAGCTGGTGTATTAGATAAGGAGTATTCATGTGAAAAATTTGTGAAGGACTAGTTACAAAAAATTACTAGTTTAAAAAAGGGTCCAGATTTACAGCTTGACTGAAATACACCAACAGTTACCTTTTAGTACTTAACCATTAGTGATTAGTTTATGGCTATAAATAAGATTATGAGTATAAAGAGTGTTGAGGTTCACATGACCACTTTTGTCTTGAGTAACACTTTTTTCTTTTCTTTTTTTCCTCAAACAAGCCATGTCATCAGTCATACAGAGGATAAAGAAAACTTTCTGGCCTCACGTCTCTGTAGCTACTAGGCTCTGGTTCAATCAGCTTTCTTCAGCTTAAATAATTTAGATAAGCCACAACAGAGGCCTCTCTTTCTATCTGTCACAGAAGTCTCTGTGATTACGCCATATAAAAGTAGAATCTTCGAAATCTTTTTTTCCCCATAGGTCTGTCAGCTGCTTTTATCTTGTACATTTTAAATATTTGGCTCAGTTTGCTGAAATAGTTTACTGCGGCCACATCCAGACCAGTTCATGATCCTGTTGTTAGGGCTGACAAAGTGGACACATCAAACATTGCGTATGTTGATGTGAAACATCCGGTGTTTGGTGGTGGCAGATTTTATAGCAAGGTGTCGGCTGGATCAAGTGAACATGATGAATTTCAAGTCAGTATCAGCCTCAGTATAATATGCACCCTAATTACTACAGAGTGTTCTTTTCATGAGAAAAACACATTAAAACACCTTTCATCATAACCCGGGTTAAGTGACTGTGGGTAAGAATTGCATTAAGAAACTAATCTGTCCGTCTAGGGTTTGTTAATAGGACATTCCACTATACAACACATTAAATATGTTTATGTTGATTTTTTTGTGATTCTGGTACTAATTTTTTTGGTCTGTGCTGTAAGTTCGTTATGCCTATGATAAGTTGGTTGTGCCGTTTTCGTTACAGTGCAGTGTAGCAGGAGAATAAATAAATCAATAAATAAAGATTTCACACAGAAGAGATGATGCCGAGGATTCTCTGTTCGCTCCTAAATGTTACTAAAAAGCAGTGCTGTCTAGAGTCATGGAGTTGGAATACATTTCACATTTGTATGCGTTTGTGATTAACAGGAAATGCAAATGGAGAAGGAGATGCTGACATCAATAAAGTGATAAAATTGTTGGATCAGCAGACCTTGGATGAACAAGAGAAGGAAGAGGATGGCGAGGATGGTCTGTTCTTTTTGTGTGCTCTTGTGCTCATTGAATAGTTTTGTCATGATTTTCCTCAGCACTCTGCCCAACGTGGCATGCTGTTGAGCAATTGTTTCTTGTGGAGATTTATTTTATTTTACATTTATTTAAAGATGGTGATGATAACGGAAAGAAGAAGAAAAAGAAGAAGAAGAAGAAGGGTGGTAAGTTATTTATAATATAACTTTGTTTGGAGTGGCCCGATTTTAACATTATGTTTGCAGTGCCCAGCAATTTATTGTTTATACAATTTGTCCTGTTTAGGCAAGGTTCAAACTGATCCTCCATCTATTCCCATCTGTGAACTTTATCCAAGTGGCATTTTCCCCAAGGGACAAGAATGTGAATACCCGCTTGTACAAGATGGGTACATATCATTAACACCAACATCTCACTCATTCTAGATGTCTCGTATTCTAATGTTGGGAAGTCATAAGTGGTTTATGGTTGCACGGTCCTGTGTTTCAATCAGGCGTGAGGCTGCATGGAGAATGAACAGTGAAGAGAAGCGTGTGTTGAATCAGGCCAGTGAGGAAATATGGAACGATTTCAGACAGGCCGCAGAGGCACATCGGCAAGTCAGGGGATATGTCATGAGCTGGATTAAACCGGGCATGACCATGATTGACATCTGGTAAGTTCACAATTTTGCTTTTACCCTCATAATTTGTTTCAGGGGAACTTCCACAGTTTAGTACTATTCAAAACAAGTGAAATATCTACCAGCGGTGTTTTTGATATTATAACTCATTACTGTGGTATTTCCTACTATAGTCAAAAGCTAGAGGACTGCTCGAGGAAGTTAATAAAAGAGAATGGGCTCAATGCTGGCCTTGCTTTTCCTACCGGCTGCTCCCTCAACCACTGTGCCGCTCACTACACACCCAACGCTGGCGACCCCACAGTGCTCCAATATGATGATGTCTGCAAGATTGACTTTGGCACGCACATTAATGGTCTGTAGGCTACTTATAAGAGAACTGCATAGTGTATCTGCTTGTTCTGTTTATTTTGTTGTCTTGTATTTCTTTTATTAAGTCTATGAATTTTGTCTTGCAGGTAGAATTATTGACTGTGCCTTTACCGTAACTTTCAACCCAAAGTATGATAAACTGCTGGAAGCTGTTAAAGATGCCACAAATACTGGAATTAAGGTAAACGTTTACAAAGAGATTGCTGTTATGTAAATCATAGCTATTGATATTTTGGGACTAGTAGTTTGCTTTGACGTATTATACATTTCAAATAGAAGAAATATTTACTTTATACATTTCTATAATAAATTATGTGCGTCTCTGTGTGTGTCAGTGTGCAGGAATTGATGTCCGTCTTTGCGACATTGGAGAAGCCATTCAGGAAGTCATGGAGTCTTATGAAGTGGAGTTAGATGGGAAAACATATCAAGGTATATTTTTCTGCACTATGTGCAACTGACTGCCAATAAAACTAGGCCCTAATACAGTTTAGTAATGTTGTGTTGCATTATATTTTCACATTCCCATAGTAAAGCCAATTAGAAATCTCAACGGCCACTCGATTGGACAGTACAGAATACATGCAGGAAAGACTGTGCCTATTGTCAAGGGTGGAGAAGCGACCAAAATGGAGGTTAGTGTCCCCACCTCATTCAATTCGTATGATGTGATCATTTGAAAATGACATTCACCTTAAAAAAAAAGTCTTAAGAGAAAGATGTGTGAATGCTGTACTTAAAATTATCCCATCATTCCTACATGATAGAATGGTGCATGATGAATGTAATATGTTTTCATACATATCTATAACTCTGAGTTTATTGATTTAATGTGATATTTGCCTCAGGCCTGTTATTGGTTTTCTTATGTCACACTCGGGGAACTGTACAATAAGATAACAATATAGATGGATATATTGTGTGCTATAAATATAATATGATGCATTTATAATTCTCAGCGTATTTATAGCTTTGAGGCCTCAGTTGTTTAAGCAGTAGTGCCTGTGCTGAACCTCTGATCAATCTGCTGTCACAAATAACACAACATAGTTAGCTGGTTAAAATATAAGGCTTTGTTGAAGGATTCTCTACACTGCTGGCTAAATGTAGGAGCTTTCCAGGAGAATATGCCTGCCAAATCTGGCCTGGCACTCCTGACAAAGTGCTGACTGTGCATCACTGTCACATGGCCATCATGGTGAATTGCAGCAGCTCAGGAACGTTCGAATAGAAAGTATTCTTTCTACCCATATCACACACTCCTGCTAAATGAAATAAATAAATAATAATCAAATGCACTGTAGCTTTAATATTGCTTTTATTTGATTTTATTTAGTTAGGAGCTAGAGTCTGTCAGCATAGGTGTACATGGGAATACTAAAGTCATCTGTAATCTTTCATAAATGCAGTGAAGAGTCTGTGCTTAGCTTTTTTGCATCCTTCAAGGTTTTAGATGATACTGTGGAGTTCTTGGTATAGATATTGTACATATTATAGAATTACTGGTCTTGATATTGGAACAAAAAGCTAGACTCTCTTTGAGGGTGTGTCTAAATATATCTGTTAAACTTGTTTATCAGCTACTGGCAGCTTGTTAGAAGTGAGCTGTGCATGAAAACCTGCTCCTAACCCTCCTTTGCAGTTTGACACAAAGCACACGGATGTGTACAATCGTTTAATAATGATTTGTGTGCCTCTTGTGTGTCTCACTGCTCAACTGTTTTCCAGGAAGGGGAGGTATATGCTATCGAGACTTTTGGAAGCACAGGAAAAGGCATGGTGCATGATGACATGGAGTGTTCACATTACATGAAAAACTTTGAAGTCGGACATGTGCCAATCAGGCAAGTCTTCAAAACTTTTCCAAATGATATGAAGGCATAAGGATTATTAACCGAGAAAGAAATACAGCCCAAGAAGTGTTTTCATTAGAAATAACAATGCAGCTACGATATTATTCTTCATTACACAAAGCCTCATATGTTGCTGTTGCATCTACCAAGTAGTTCTGCAGCGAAATCCCAAACCCTGTTTTAAGTATCAGATTTTAATACTGAGAAGATCTTTCCAAATAGAATGCAACAAGAAGGTGACCATGCAAGGTAGCAGAACTTCTCACGTAGCTGAATGGAAATGTATACTAATTTCAGTGCTACTGTTTATAATTTCCACTAAGGCTGTGAAACAGTATAGCATTTTGCAGGCACCCTTATCCAGAGTGATGTACAAAGTGCTTTAAAGTCTCTAGCAATGAATACATCAGCACTGTTTCACTAGATGCCCTGTGATGGACTGGCAACCTGTCCAGGGTATACCCCTGCCTTTTGCCCAGTGTGTTCTGGGATAGGCTCCAGCAGATCCCCATGACCCTAATAAAACGGGTATAGACGATGGATGGATGTTTCACTAGGTCGGGAACTAAGGATGCCATCAGTCTAAAACACTGATGGGAGGAGATATAGCACAATTTTTTAAATACATAAAACAAACAGGAAAACTTGTCCTGAGTAACTCTCATCCCAAGTAATTTGCTTCCAAACAAATGTTCTATAGTATCCTTCAATTTTGCCCTGTAAGCACTACAGTAGCAGATATTTAACATCTAATGTTTAGTCTATGTTTATATACTTTTGGTCATGGAGCTTCCCACACATTAATTCCTATTCCAAACCTCATATGCTTATACTACTAAAGTAAGATGGTGATGAGTTTCTGGAAAGATTGACTCATATGAGTTGTGAGTTGTCCATGAATGCCATCCTTTAATACAGTTTTATTTAGCTTCCTTGTGTTAGTGTTTCCCTCTTTCTCATTGTGAAACCTGGTGTCATCACTTCCACTTGAGACCTACCATGGAGGAGAGGGAAATGACTGCCATGTCCTGGTACTGATCTGAGGCATGGTGGTTAAAAACCCTTTTTAAAGGAAACTGAGAACAACAAAGTCTATAAAGTTTTTTTTTTTAAAAAAACAAAACAAAACAGGGCCTTAAACAGAGCACATGGCCTTAGTAATTTCTGAAGCATTTGTGTGTTGTGTAAGTATATACCATTTCATGACTTATTTTCTTCACCCTCACAGGCTTCCAAGGGCCAAGCATTTGCTGAATGTTATCAATGAGAACTTTGGCACATTGGCATTCTGTCGTCGCTGGCTTGACCGTCTTGGCGAAACGAAATACCTGATGGCACTGAAGAACCTGTGTGATCTTGGCATCATTGACCCATACCCACCTCTGTGCGACACTAAAGGTTGTTATACGGCTCAGTTTGAACACACCATCTTGCTGAAGCCAACCTGCAAGGAGGTGGTCAGCAGAGGCGATGATTACTAAAGCTAGTACTCACCAATTTCTCAAAATTTCACTGGCGCCCATGATCATGTGGTGCCAGAGGTTACATCTTTAAACAATGTATGGAAATTGTGCTCTTTGGTGCTGGGATTATGAAGGCCATTTGTGTTTACCACGCAAACTGTGCAAAGCTCTCGTTCCACACACACTGAGCAGCCTCAAGATTAGGAAGTGTCAAATTTTGAAAAATTGGTGGACTTCTCTTAATATATAACACGCGTATGTTAGCCCAGGGAAAACTAAGGTTGACTCTATTATTAAACCATAATGCAAAAAAAAGTATTTAGAAGGGATGTGGAGAACATGTTCACTGATATATATATATATATATGTATAATGTTCCTTCAGCAGCTTTTATTTGTAGCCATATTTGATTTCGTTCTTTATCCGAACCACGCACAAACTAATAAGACCCTGTAGAAATTGGATTGCTGAAGTTGTTTTATCATAAAAAAAACAATGAACATACAGCTTATACATGCATTATACATGCTTTTTGCATTTAGAAAAACAAATAATACTCCTTGCTTCACTTGGACTAGAACAAAAGATGATGGGTGTGTATAATAGCCTTGAATGTTTTGGCTAAGTTTTTTCCAGACTGAAAACAGTCACATTTCTCTGGGTAAAGCACAATGCTGTGTTTTATTTTGAATTATAAATAAAATTTGTAAGAAATTACAGTCACTTTCTCAGCTTTTCTAAGCAAACTAAAATTGAAATGTTGAAATAGTGATTTTTAACTCAAGCCATGCAATATAATAAAAGGAATGTCATCACATGAACCTAGTGTTTATTAACTTGGACAAAGAATCATTGTAAATGGACTTAATTGTTTAATTTCCAAGGTTCATGAAGACATAGGTTGCCAAAGTTGGAGAGAAAGAAGTTGAGTGGCCTGCACAGAGCCCTGACCTCAACCCTGCTGGGATAAACTGGAGCACCAGCTGAACCACAGACTAATCACAAATCCCCACAGACATGCTGCAAAAACCTAGTGGAAAGCCTAAAGGTGTGGGACTCAATCTGGAAAGGGATGTTCACAAATCACATGTGGGTTTGATGGTCAGCTGTCCACATAGATTTGGCCATGTAGTGTATGTAAGAATCCTGACACTGACTTTAACATAGTTATGTATTGGTTACTAACAAATCTGGGTCTGTGGTCAGAAATGGACACATGAGAAGACAACACAAAATTGTGCTTAAAAAAAAACTTCACAGATCACCCAAATAATATGGCCTGGTGTGAACCTTTATCACTGCGGATGGCTAAAATTATGCATAGAAACAGATCAATGATTGTATAGGTACAAAGAACACCTGATAAAATAGCAAGTGAATGTGGATATAAGTCAGAATTCCACAATAAAGTACTAAATGTTGTTGGACACTAACAAGACAAGGAAGTATATGTTATCCCTGACATCATACGAGTATTTTTGCACACATCCAAATGAAGTTGTTTCCTGCATCTTTGGGAATATTTTTTTCTCTTGTTCTTGGCCTTACGAAGTTTTGGATGTATGAACAGCTGTATTGTTCCAGTTCTGCCAGAACTCAATATCTTCTCGGAACATCTAATTCAGTGTTAGAATTGGCTTGATATCTATTAACTTTAATCCTGAGATCCTCTGTGAGCCACATAATATGCTGGGGGTGACTGAGATAATTAAATAAATGATTAAATATGGCCAGGAATGCCAAATGGGGGGAAAAGCACACTGTAATGTATATATTACTAGGTCATATGTTTCCCACAGCTCTGGGTAACCCTGTCAATTGATATATTATTGAATATTAGCTAGTATAAAATAGTAAAACGTTATTGAGGCTGATTCACTAGGGGGTGCTGCTGCACCCTTAAAGCCCCACTTCCCACACACCTGCTTCCCCCCCCCATCATTTTTTCCCCATCATTTGAGTTGACATTATATAGTTTCAAACATTTACCAAGCATAATTATGTTTATATTATTGTACATTATTGTGCAATATATTATTAAGTAACATTACAGTCAGAACAGCGGTAATGTCTGAACCTTAATGCTAATGTCAATGTATTTAACAGCTTCTAAAGTTACCAAACAATCCACAGTGTTGAACGTTCGGTCAGTTGTTCAAATTTATCTCCATAGAGTTTACATGATGATTGTTATTGATGCTAAGGGTATTATTTTCATTCAGTAAGAGTCTTTCAGTCTTCTTTACCTTAGTGAAGGGAAAAGCTTTTATTAACATTTCGGTGAAAAACAGACAGTAAAAATTTCAGTTCCCTTTATATTCATGTGGTGTTCAGATAGTAAAAGTATGGGTCAGTTCAAACTCTGTGTGGCCTGTAACATGAAATAGAGCTAAAAGAGAGAGGAAGGCCAAAGAGGTTGTAGGACACTGAAAAAAAAAAGCCAGTAACATTCCACTTTCTAAGAATATATATTTTAAAGAGACAACATTTTCTATGTCAAAAGCAGAGTCTCTTAGAAAAGTTCAGAAGCTTTCAGTCACACTAGTAACCTGGGGGTGCACCCTGTTGCGATTGCACTGAAAGAGCCAGGCTCCCTGCATTCCCCGGTAGCGCTTAGCCAGCAACACATATAGCACTGGATTGACACATGGGTGCAGGTACTGTAACACCGTGCAGGTAAAATAGAACATCTCCCAAGCTTGACCATGCTTGTAGAGACCCAAGTACACACACAACTCGAGGACATAACCAGGCAGCCAGCATACAGAGAATGTCCCAGCTGCCAAAAACACCATGAGTGAGGCTCGCCGAGTGTTCCGCACACTGGCCATAGACATCACTGGGCTCTTGTGGAGAAACCGAGCCAAGCGCACGTAATTAACAGCAATAACCAGCATTGGTATGAAGTAATACAAAACAAACTGGCTTAATATGACTTGATAGTGGTGCTCTTTGATGGTGGGCAGACAGAAGGTAAAGTTGGTGAGCCCTGGGCCGAGGCGCTCTTTAGTGGCAAAAATACGCAATGGCAAGCTGATAAAGAAGCTCAGAGCCCAGGCCAGGATGAGCATCAGGACAACAAGGTCTGTAGTAGGTGGGTGGTAAGGGTTAGTGATGATCATGGCTCGAGCCACTGAGACAGCACATAATGAGTAAGTGCTGGCAGCCAGAGAGAAAGCCAGCAGGAACTGGTAAATCTTACACGATGTGTCGCTTAGAGGCCAGGAGAAACTGACAGCTGAGTGTAGAGTGAATGGAATGAGAAGCAGCGTGAGGAAGTCAGCCAAAGCCATGCTGAGGATCAACACGTCCAGACGATTCTTGCGTAGGGTGTTGTGTTTGGCGAAGAGGGTGAACACCAGTAAGTTAGCCCCGAAGCCCACACCCAGGATCACACCACAGGTACAGGCGAAAATCACACCATAGCGATTACTGTAAACCTGCAAGTCAACAGCTTAAGTACACTTGTTCATTTACATGACCATTAACATTAACACTCTTTATCCAGTTTACTCACCATAGTTATTCAGCTTAAGAGAAGGCTGTGTTTCACCAAATATCCTTGCAAAATGTAGTCTAAAAAGTACCATTACAATCAAATGAAATGTGCTGTTGTGCTGTGAAACTGGAGTTCTGTGAAACTCAATGAAGTCATCATTTCAAATCTCAGTTGTAAGAGATAAGACAGCCCATCAGGATGTCCAGGCAGTTAGTCACAATTGATCTAGGCATATTTAAAGAGGCAGAGACAGATTTATGCCACAAGGGCAATGTTACATATACAGGGCCAAGAGTCTTGTGTATGCTTTCTGTTGTGTTTTTTAATAGATAAGCATCATTTGTTTTATATTCTTTACATTTGTACATGTTAAATTAAAAATATACCATAAACCTTCAGGTTGATACATTTGCTGGATTTCGTTCAAATGTTCTGACATACTTGGAAAATGTAATTGAAAAATGCCATAGAATAAATTTTTTTGTTTTTCTTCATTGGTTATATTTAATCAGTTCATTCTGTCTCTTGAATGATATAATCAGTTCTGTCTCCTGCATCATATAATCAATTCTTCTGCTAGGATGAATTGATCTGGATGAAGCAATATCCTTTCAGGTGACAGACGGTTATCACTCTCTGCTTTTTATTACAACTTCTCTCAAAACACTCAGGATGTTGACTTAAGGATACAATATCATTTGCTTCCATTAACATGTATTTTAGTGCATGACTGCTCCCACTTTATTTACACATCAACACCAATATGTGGTTGGAGACAACCTGTAAAAAATGTGAAATGGAAAATAAATATTTTTTTTGGAGCTATGCTAACGAAAATAAAAGTTGTTGTACATAAGAAATCACTGATCTTTTGGGACCTTCCATTGCCATCAACACTTTTGTTTGGGAATCATGCCATTTCTCTTAATCATGCTCATGTGTTTTTATTGATAATGCTGAAAATGGAAAGCATAGCAGGTGCTATTTTTGTAACAGAACTGGAGAACAATCATAAGTATTAAATACTGACAAAAGAATACTGACATACAGGAGTATAGCGCCGATTTCTAAAGTGCATTGTTTGAAATTTGTAGAAAAGAGCAGCAATGTGATACCTTTAAATAATAAATACACAATTCTAGTCAAATAAATAAGAAGAAGTATGGGTGATTAGTGTAGTACATGAAAAAATGCATATGAGAGACTTTTTATTATATCACACATGGCCTTATAGCTGATGGCACAGCAAGTATTTCTGCTGCCTCAGAGCTCCAGGGATCCTGGTTTGATCTTGAGCTCAGGTTACTGTCTGTGAAAAGTTTTGCATGTTCTCTCTGTGTCTGTGTGGGTTTTAGCCAAAAACATGCCCAAAGGCAGTCTGCTTAGTGTTAATTACTCCTGTATGTGAATGTGTGTGTGTGGTGACCAATGATAGACTGGTGTCCCATTAGCTTCACATTCCCTGGATAGGCTCCGGATCCACTGGGACCCTGACCAGGATGAAGCAGTTACTGAATGAATGAATGAACAAATGACAAATGACTTATTACTGTATAATAAGATTCACCTGTGCACTAAAAATAACAGCATTCCTTAAAGTTTACATAATATATTTATGTAACTGTGAGTCAAACAGTGCATGGGACAATAAATTCTACTTAAGAGGCACTGTGTTTTATGCTGATGAGAGAAACTATTCTATGGTAAAGAAGTTTAGAGGCCGTGGTCCAATGTGTTTGATGGTGTCATTGCCTTGTTTTTGTTTGTTTCACAGTCGTCTCCTCACTTACTGCCAACTGCCCTACTTAGTGAGCTCTAAATGCTACTTGGGCTTGTATTGAGCATGGCCATCCTCTTCGTTTATTGCTTTCTCTCCACTTCCCCAAACATACTCTCTTCTTTCTCTTAGTGCCAGACGGCTGCTCTTTGTTGGTTTCCTGTGGCAGGGTGTCAATTGTGCCTGTGCTCTCTAACTGAAAGTCCAAAAGAAAGTCTTTGGTGCTGCTGGCAGCTTTGGGAGCTTGGGCATCCCAGGTTACATGCTGGAGGTTGGTTCCACTGCTGGATGGAGTGTCCCACACATTGGCAGTATGTACCTGTTCAAACAGCTCCTGCAGCCAGAGTCGTCTCTTCCTGTCTTGCAGATAGCGCCCACGGTCATGCATAAGTTGGGCTTGACTCACGGACCGTTTCCTGAAATATAAAAAGCAAACTCGCTTATTATAGACATTTGCTTGATCTGTTTTCATACAGTGTATCAAGGCACAAGGTTATTCTCAGACTTGTATTTGGATTCTCTGCTCTAGTCCTGAAGTACCATTGCCTTGAGTCTCAAAATTTCCAACTGCCAACATATTGTGCTTAATACTTACTGATTAAATGGTTTATACAATATGGATATTTTAGACTTTTTTGGATAAGAATCCCACTTCTAAACTATTCACTTTCTAATAGTGAACCTTACTGGGTTCCTGTAGAAAAACAATCACAGAACCATGAAGGTTTTTTTTTTAATGTTTGAACTGAATATAGTAATATTGAAGTACACAGTGCTCTGTCACTTTTCCCATTAAAGAACAGACTCTTCAGTCCTATTCAGCCATCTGAATGCTAGTCATTCTACCGCTGCAAATTTACCAAAGTTTCAGACCAGGCCATTCCATCATGGAGTAGATTAAGGGCTCAGGGGAGCAGAGCAAAAGCGTCAACTTGTGCAGAGCAGTTGGTCTCCTGTTCTGGAGTTGTGAACCCCTGGTTTGAGTAATTCATGTCAAATGAATGTTCCCCTTGGAGTCAGAATTAAAGTGTAAATATTGTGTTAGGTGTGGTCAGTCCTCTCAACAATCATGTTTATTTTTAATCAACAGTGTGTTTACAGGATGTCAACACATACATTCTGTTGCTGAGAGCGTGTATGGGTTGCCCTTGGACAGGTAGAGGGATGCTTAATAAGAGCACAGCAAAACTCCACTGCCTTAACATCATGCTCGTCCACAAAACTCTGCAGACCCTCATCTGGAAAAGAGTTAGACTACAGCTAAATATGTTTCAAACATAAATAAAAATGCAGTTACTGATTTAAGATTATGTTCTACACATGGATGTATCATTTTCAAGATGCATTTTGTAGTACAGCAGTTCGATATTGATAGATTTCTTCGCAAGTATTTACGTGATGTCTTTGACACAGTGTTTATTTTATTATGCTCTATATTGCAAGGATGCAATAAAATCTGCTAATTGCCATAAATGTAAACGCTTCGATAACTGTGTATATATTTTTCGAATTAAGATAAAATTATATTAATGATAAAGTGGTAAAATGCTAGGGCATAATAAATAAAACCTAAATTAAACCTATCTCAGTTTACACATATTCACAGTAAGGAATTAATTTAAGTAATATCTTAAATCTAAACTTATCTATCTATCGAGAAGCAATGTAATAGTGATTTTCAGGGTTTGAATTTGAGTTGATTAAGCAGCATGAAAGACCTTTTCATGGAAAACATACTTACATGTACTCCAGAAGAGTAGTTTAATGTGTACTGCATCTCATGGCCATTTTGCTGTACCCCATACATGTAGCCACGTTCCAACTAAACCATGTCTGGATCACATTAGCTCTTGGCTGAACAACGGTATATCCAAATGTAGAACGTCCAGCAATCAGTAAGCCAATCTCAGCTGAAGTATTTTTGCCTCCAGATGCGTGGTGGAGAACCTGCTGGCTGCTCACACTGCTGAAAGGGATTTATGGCACTCACTCTAGGCTGTGGGCGTCTCTGATGCTCTCCAATGGTCCACCAAACAAGTCTAGCAGAATGAGCAAGGAAAATGAGAGAGAGTGCTCTGTACTCCAATTTGACTCTGTGTGTGTATGTGTGTGTGTGTGTGTGTGTGTGCGCCTGCCAAAACGTATACCAGACTGACACCACACACACTCTGAGAAACTCACAGGCACACACCTTCAGTGGAAAGAGGTTGGCTCGCATGCTCCCAGAGAGGGGGATAGGGGAACACTAAATAAAGGACAGAAGAGGCCATAGTAGTTTAAACCTGTTCCATTAAAGTTTTAGCATTTCCACTCACACATTTTTAAGTGTTTATTTGATCTCTGGTTAATCGGAATTTCATGATTACTACTGCATTTGAATCAATTGCATCCATGATTACGGTCAGTATTATTTCAGTTCAGGAAATCGACCTGTATTCATGTCATAAATATGTTGAAGTGAAACAGAAGTGGAATTTTTGAGCCAGAGCTGCTAGAAAGGTGCACTCACTGAGCGGAGAGAACAGAGACCCTCCCTTCCCAATAGATGTGCAGAACTGGGTGAAAAAAGCAAACACTGCTGGCTGACCACTGTCCCAAGAGATCCTAACCATAACCTCAGTGAAACCCAGCTTGTGGGTAGGTCTCCTGCCCTACTAAGCAAACCTCCTAGCCATTTAATGGTTAAGGTGGTTTTTGAAAAACACACAATTCAGTAACACTTCATTTACTTGTTTATATAATGTGTTAATATATATTATGTTGTTCATCAATATTAACAGACCGTATCTGAAGAAATACTTTACTTTATTTCTGTCAAATCTTTTATGTTCTTTGATTATCATCTTTGATGTCATCTCTCATAAACAGTGTTTCTTTCTTTCTTTCTTTCTTTCTTTCTTTCTTTCTTTCTTTCTTTCTTTCTTTCTTTCTTTCTTTCTTCTTTTTGTTTTACATTACCAATTCTTGCTTTCCATCTGTGACTACATTCTCTATTCTATATCAAAATAATAATAGATGGATGGATGGATGGATGGATGGATGGATGGATAGATAGATAGAATTATGTTATATATATATATATCGTTCCAAAAGTCTGGTCGAATACTGATTTGGTTGAAACCAAATTATTTTCCCCATAGGAAATAATGTAAAATGAATTAATCTGTTTCAACTCGATGGTTGATCTGACAACTTTCCTCATTGGCAACATCGCCAGGGTACACCGCATGAAAAGCTTGTGTGGTCACAATAATTCTTTTAAAGTCGGGTCGAACACTGATTTGAAATATTGATAGTCATTGTAATTCTGTATGAAACAAGAACTGGCGTTCCTGACGGTACACTGAAAATATTTTCGTACACCGAGGTCAAATTCGAAAATTCTAATCGAATACCGAAAATTCGTACACAGGGGTGGTTGAGGACTGAGGTACCACTGTATTACTATTTGCATAGAAGATCTATTTTGTGTATAGGTTTGTTCTGATTTTTTATACCAATGTCACCTATAACTTCTCTAAGCCTCTTTGGATGAGAGCATCTGTTAAATGCCATAAATGTAAATGTATCTTAATTGGTGTACCTCAACTTCTGTTTAGTTTGCGGTATATAATAAAAATAACACATCAGTGAAACAATAAATTGAAAGTAAGTGGCTATTACTGGTGAAAATACTTTTCTTAAGTGGTGTATGTCAATTTTGTCATTTCTAAGCAAGAATAATGTCTAACAAGTGTCAAATGTGTTTTCCCCATCACGTCTTGTTAAGTCCGTTCTTGAGCTGTTTAGCCAATTGTACCTTGTTCTATTCTATAAACACACACAAATAAGTGACAAAGTTTTGCTCTTGGCTTCGTAATATGAAAAGAGCAGTTTGGCTTCTGTGAATCCATTGAGCTCCAAGTATAACCACAGGTAATTGAACTCTGTTACCAAGAAAAGCCTTTTTTTGTAGGAGAAAAACTTTGTGGTCTGCTCACTGAGACAAGTAAATGAATAAAATGTGTCATTTAACACCGTCTGTGTTACCCCATTGACCACTGCCACTTGACCCTCTCAGCACTTGGACAAACTGATACAGCACCTGCACTGGATTGGTTCGTCTCTATAACCAGCTTTAAGTGAATGATATGTCACTTGAGAAAGAGCATAGCTTTGGTCAACCAAACCACCCAGTATGGAATCTTGCTGTGAAATTATTAAGACTGATGTCCCCAGCAAGTCCAATATTTTTTGTTCTACCACTGAACGTCGGCAATTTATCATTCAAACATCCCACTGGTTTGTGTTGTGTAGGTACTTTTGGACCTCAGTTCAGTGGGTTTGATTCTGTGCCAGAGACAACATGGCCACCTTGCCAACAGACCGTTTAGAGCCCAAGCTGTGAATGCTTGTCTGAGAGTTACAGTAAATCCTTCTGCTAGCAGCACTAAGAAGTTTGGAAACCTACAAGGCTGCTTTGCCCACCCTCCCCAAACCTCCCACCACCTTTTTGCTGCTTGAATCTCACATCTATGTTCTAACTATTTTTCTCTTTACTAGACACATACATTATCAATTAGCTTCATATGGGCAATCTGTTGTTCTACATAAAACATGGTCCAGTGAGTTTTTAAATGGGCAGTGAAATTCAAAAGTTGTGGTGCCATTTCCTAACAAGATCCCTGCAGCCAGTGGACATAAATTAGTTATCTGAATCAAGTAGCAAGCATTATGTCTGTTTCTCGCATGGGAAACTTTTATTAAAGCTATCAGCAATGTCAGACATCAAGTTCTTTTTCTCAGAGTAAATAAGCAATAATCACCTGTGTTAATTATTAGATACTAAATATACTGAATTGGAGTATTTTGAATTAAATGTTGGTACAATACTCCACATGTAACTTCTGCAGTTACTAGCAGCAAATTCTTCAAAACAAACTATTAACAGTATGTTAAAAGAAATTCACTTGTTTCAGAAAATAAAAGCAGGTGGCATCCTATGTGGTCTGTCAAACATTCCGCAGAGATTGGACCGCATGCACAAACATGTCTTGATTTTATCTAATGGTCTGGAGGGAAAACTCTTCCAGTAAACGGCTGGTTTGTTTAGCAGCATGCCACCCAACCATACATAAACTAGACAAATATTTACTCCATAATGAAGTGCCCCATCTCTACTAATTAATTCAGTGCAATAACACAGCACAACACAATGAATGTCGAAGCAGATGAGCTTTCTTAGAACATGTACAATCATTTCCAGTTAGTTGAACGTTGATAGGTGAGGTAATTAAGTAGATTTGGGAGATTATACATCATAGGAGTTACAGGTTCTTGACCTCGTCCTCTGTTGTTGAGAGGGGGGCCTGAGGAGAAGTCTAGGACACGGCACACCGGAGCTGTGTGTGCTGCCGCACAGTAAGGCCTTTTGCTGGCTGCCATGGCGTTGGCGACCGCAGAATTGCAGTGTTTACTTTAAAGCTGGTGCATAAGAGAACAGCAGACCACCGGCACTCGCCACCCGCTGGGCCCCGGGCAAATCCTATGGCTCATCTTTGTTGAAAATGGCTCAGGAACCTGTCGTCTGAACAGGGCCAAGCTAAATTTAGCAACAAACTGAAAAACCTTCCTCATTCTTAAAAAAGCGATTTAACTTTCCATTGAGAGAAGGGTTCAGTAAAGTAATACAAGAGGGTGAAAGAGTATTTTTCCTCATATCTCTAATCACGATGTCTTGTTATAAGTGAGGAGATTTGCTTTTTTATTAATCAATCCTTACCCACTTTCTATGTTTCCCATATCAAAGCATCTGAAGCATCAAAGAGTGAGGTCAAATAACAAATTTTGATTTTTTTTGTATGCTCCGTACCAATAACATTTAAATGAACCTGATTCTGGAGTAGCATGTGGTTATTTTAATGGTGGGGGTTTTGTGAAGTCAGCAACAGTTGAGAAATAATGTTGGCAACTGTATTCAAGCATAATGGTTCCTATAATCATGGCATGTTGAATCAATCAAAGCTAAGTCGACTATTGCTGTGTAGTCTTTATAAGCCAGATCCTGTTTCTTAGGAAAGTAGGACGGTTCTGCTGGTAAAGGTAATTGTGCTTGGCATCATGAATGAACACTTTGTGCCAAGCTCTGTACATTGGATCTCCAATGTGGAATTCCAGCGATAACAAGCAATAGTTACAAAAATGGAAAACGGCAAGGTAGCACAGTAGGTGGGCAAAGGCATGGGCTTGTACCTATTCAAGGTCTGCTAAAGCGATCTAACAAAGTTCACACTGCTTTTGAATGCAACCCTGTATTGACATGAGTTGACCTTTATCAATATCTGCCAAACAAAACAGCATGATGGCTCAAATAATAATTGGACAAATAAATGGAGAAGTTGCTTGGCACATGATTCATAAGGAGGTGGGCTGCCAGGGTTCGGGAAGGGGCGTCTCACTTTCCTGCAGTGAGAGATGTTGACATCGAGGTGTGTGTCCTATAAGTACAGTTTGGACTGTCAACAGGGGAATATACTGTGCAAAGGCTGCAGGATAGGTTTTTCCATGCCAGGACAAACCTATTCAACTCATATGAAAAGCTACCATCTTAGTCTGGCCTGACACCAACAGCCTGATGGTAATTACTTATGAATAACATCCTTTGAGGAGCCTGTTGCTTTAGGATTTGTCAAGAATAATGTCCTCACTTCTTGTTTTGCACCATAGTCGAGCTACCCTTAAGAGAATATTGAGTATCACATCCACCTGAGCTACCAGCCAACAACTTCAACAACCTCACATAGAGAGGTGAAATTGAGATGTATGTCATGTCACCACCATGGGATGATGGCTATTACATACTGCGGATAAGTTCCACGGTAGAATATTAATAAATTATTTTTAAGGAAAACAAACTTGCCATCGTAATCCAAAATCGAGGTCAACTGGGCCTGCTCAGCATTTTATACATTTTTATATTCATATTATACATGGGAAGATGTAATCAGGTAATCAGAGTTTTCCTTTAATTTGCCATTCATCTGTGTCTTATGAGATCTGTCTGAATGCAGCTAAAATCTTCATTGAATTTATTAACACCACTTTTCTTTTCTGCAGGTAAAATCTATTCCACATTTTTTTTGCAATATCTTATTATTAAACAAATTTGTACAAAATATTTATTTATTGGTTCTTATGACAGATGAATGTGGTTCTGTTCATACTGCATGACCTTTCAAACCGTGTTGTTTTATTACATGAAAATCCACAAACACAAAAATGTAAAATTGACATTTATAAATCTGTCATCAGCTCTATAATATATACTGCTTTTCCTTTTTAAAGCCACTTTCATACACACAATTACTAATAATTGCTTTATGTCTCTCAGATCCTTTTCCTGAGGGCCCCACTGTTATGCTTTAAAAGACACTTTTCTGTGATTTTTGGCTTATATGGTATTTTCTGTATAAATAAAATACAGTAAAGGCTGAAGAAGTGTTTCTTAGAAGCTTGGCACTTTTAACACAATACTGCCTCCACTTTATTGGCAAAGGCATGTCAGAGAAGCCGGTGAAGATTAAGCGCTGAAATTTATGTGGATTGAGGCATAATATAGGCATCAGTTCTATAAGCTATAGTGATACCCCGAATACATATGTCAGGTCAGAGAGGTATGCCACCTTAGACCACTCTCATAACTACAGTGAACTGGAATGCAAAAACACCAGACAGTGGTTAAAATCAACACCCAATCTCACACTTATACTCTTGGTTCACTGAGTATGTGTAGGCTGTGAAAGTGAGCTGTGAGGAACTGAGCCCAGCAAAGTGTAGTATTTGGGCAGTGGAATAAAAAAAATAATTTAAGAAAACCTTGTCCAGTGACAACTCTGCCCAGACCCACATTAACCTTTCTGTGTTATGCTCAAACATTACAATATTTTTTAAATTCAGCTTTACATATGAATACATTTATGACTGCATCATTTGGCTCATGATTTCCTCAAACCCCAATCTCTGAAATGTCAAAAAAAAATTCTTGATACTAATACTCTTAAGCTCTTCAGTCTATGATTCAAAGACTTTCTATGCAACACCTAGTAAACCCAAAGATGTAAAAACACATGATTTATTCTTTTTATTTTATGTGTTTTTCTTATTCCCTTAAGGCTACATAAACCATATGAAAGTCTAGTTAGTACACTTGACATAAAGCAAGAAAGTTTTTGAAACAGTAAAAATAAATAAATAAATAAACAAACTTAGTCCCTACTCTAACATAACTCACATGATATTTGTATGAATGCCATCTCATTTATATTTTATAGTTTAAATTAAAAAAAATTCTTTATGGTAGGTGGCTTAGTGGTTAGCATGTTTGCCTCACACCTCCAGCATCCTGGGTGAAAAATCTCACTCCTGCTCACTGAGTGTGGAGTTTGCATGTTCTCCCTGTGCTTGGTGATGTAAGTGCAATCTAGGCTGATTGGAGTCCCTAAATTGCCCGTAGTGTGTGTGTGCCCTGCGATGGGTTGGGACTCTGTCCAGGGTGTATCCTGCCTTGATGTCTGAGACACAGGCTCCCCGAGTATAGATTGGATAAGCGGTATAGACAATAGACAAAATGAAAAAATCTTTATGGTATAAAGCATTGCGCTCATGTACAGTAACCACTTTACAGCACTGTAATTGGACTATCATGATAGAAATATACCCTGGATGGCATGTTTTGGAAGATGGTTGGAAATTCAGAAAACCCAGTAGAACGCAAACATCTAGAACATGCAAAACTAGTAGCCTGAGCTCAGAATCAAACCAAGAAACCTGGATCAGTGAGGTCTATCTGCTGAGCCCACTGGTCTGAAGCACATGTATGTATTAATGTATTACATTTAACACAAACATTTTTTTTCTGAACAGAACAGTCTCTTGTGTATTGCAGCTATTTATGATATCACATAAAATACTGTTTTATTAAAGGACCCTCTTTCAGGAGCTTGCTTGTATTACAGACTGAGCCTGAGCTTCATCGTGTCAGTGATGTCAAATTGATGTATTGACAAATTCAGACTGAATTGAGGTAAATTTGAATTACCCTTAGAATTATAAGTTTGTAACTAAGTCAAAAATGAATGGAAGAAGATTATGATACTAATGTCATTTTGTATGGTGTTATTATGATAATATGATAATACACTTATTACTAAAAATAACCACTGTTAGGTTTAAAATGAAATCATTTTATTAGAATATCAAAGTTCATTTCCTATTGTCCTTACATTTCTGACCATCATCACTGTAATGAATCCTATGTGATGCCCATGATGGAAATGCTTGACTCCTGAACTTTCTTCTACTTTATGCATTTTAATGAGAAAAATTCCTGAATCATGTACATTGTATATTACAAAGGAACTGAGACTGAGGTTAAAAGCTTCTACGTCTGATATTATCAGATTGCCTTGCAATGGCTTAATAGCACAACATTAACCCCAAGAAGCAAACTTAAGTTAAGTTAAAACCTAGCTGCAGATTTGACTCAGCTATAATTAATGATTTAGGGGCTAAATTACTAAAACTCTTCTGATTTTGAACAGAGCCATCTTTATAGTCATCTCATTCATTCTTCATCAGAGACAGATGATTATATGTCTACAGTTTTGTACAGGAGATACACTGATCAGGAATAACATTATGACCACCTGCCTAATATTGCGTTGGTCCCCCAATGCACTATGTATTCTGACACCTTTCTATCAGAACCAGCATTAACTTCTTCACTAATCTGAGCAACAGTAGCTCATCTGTTGGATCGGATCACACGGGCCAGCCTTCACTCCCCACATGCATCAATGTGCCTTGGCCACCCCTGACCCTGTCGCCGGTTCACCACTGTTTCTTCCTTGGACCGCTTTTGATAGATACTGACCACTGACCAGGAACACCCCACAAGAGCTGCAGTTTTGGAGATGCTCTGATCCAGCCGTCTAGCCATCACAGTTTGGCCCTTGTCAAACTTGCTCAAATCCTTACGCTTTCTCATTTTTCCTCCTTCTAACACATCAACTTTGAGGACAAAATGTTCACTTGCTGTCTAATATATCCCACCCACTAACAGGTGCCATGATGAGGAGATCATCAGTGTTATTCACTTCACCTGTTAGTGCTCATAATGTTATGGCTGATCGGTGTATTGCCCAGATTATAGACATTGAACCATCATATTCAGTTCTAGCCTCAGCGACTTCTAATGAAGCCCCAGCACCTGCTTGCTCCAAGGTGCCACTGACAGGCTCTAAACTAGCTCTTAAGATTACAAAATCTCAAGAAAGACTAGATGGTGCTATTTAAACTGAGCCCTGAATGCACTCTTTTGCACAGCAAGAGAGGTCAAGAGAGAATTACCTAATCAGAATTACCTATGCTATAACTTCTGGTTCAAGGTCTTGATGTCAATCAGACACTACTTAAATCCAGGTAAAACTTAATTTGGGGCTTAAAGAAGAGCACTACATACACATACCTAAAGTTAAGACAGACTGTTCCTGTGAACACTTCTACAGTTTTTATTGTCTTAAAAAGACAAAACTGGGTCATGAGCCTGAATTTACATACCTAGGGTGGTAGCTATTAAACACTAGTAAAGATCAGGTAATGCTGATACTACTAGCCTAATACTACTACCACTGCTAGTAATCAACATCATCTTATTTTTATTTTTAACCTTCACAGTATTGACTACAAGAGCACTCTGCAGTCTGTCCACTAAAACCCTAGCTTTATGGCGTGACACATTCAGTCTTTGACTTGGCTCCACATCAGCTTTTAAGTACACAAAATCATTTCCCACATCCTTAAGAAACACACAACCAAATTTATTACTGTGATGGTACTGGTGAGCCTCCGAGGTCGTCAAATTGCTCATTGCCTTACTGTCTCAAGCAACTGAAAGAACAAAATATACTATATTGGCAAAAGTTTGGGGACACCCCTCCAAATTATAGAATTCAGCTGTTGTCTTTCAGGGGTTGGGCTAGGCCCCTTAGTTCCAATAAAAGTAACTCTTCAGGATACCAAGACATTTTGGACAATTTCATGCTCCAAACAGTTTGGGGATGGCTCCTTCCTGTTCCAACATGACTGTGCACCAATGCACAAAGCACGGCCCATAAGACATGGATGAGTGAGTTTGGTGTGAAAGAACTTGACTGACCCTTCACCTGATAGAACACCTTTTGGATGAATTAGAGTGGGGACTGCGAGCCATTCCAAAACTGGGACGTCGGTCTTTACATGCACATAAATGTAATATGGAGTTACCCCATAAGTTAAGGCTTTCCACAAGGTTTAGGAGTGTGTTTATGGGAATTTTTTGACCATTCCACTAGAAGTGCATTTGTGAGGTCAAGCACCGATGTTGGACGTGAAGGTCTGGCTCGCAGTCTCCGCTCTAATTCATCCCAAAGGTGTTCTATCGGGTTGAGGGCAGGGTTCTGTGCAGGCCAGTCAAGTTCCTCCACACCAAACTCTCTCATCCATGTCTTTATGGACCTTGATTTGTACACTGATGCGCAGTCAGGTCTGAACAGGAAGGGGTCATCCCTAAACTGTTCCCACAAAGTAGGGAGCATGAAATTGTCCAAAATGTCTTGGTGTACTGAAGCATTGAGTTCCTTTCACTGGAACTAAGGTGCCAAGCCCAAACCCTTGAAAAACATCACCTGAATTCAATAGTGTATCTACATTTGCTACTGTAAGTTATCCACCACCACGTTATTAAGTTGTCCTCCCCTTCCTCTCATAATTAAGGGACGGGTTTACTTATGTTGTCTTTTACGCGTTCTGTCTGAATAAAAGCCGAGCGACATCGCAGCGAAAGTTTTGTTTACGTCCTAACTAAAGTTACTCTCATGATTCAGGTAAAGCGTCATGGGGCGTGGAACAAGGTGATATCACGAACTTTTCTCTTTTTTTGTAAAATAATGTTAATAATATCTGTAATTAATCTGTGTTAATAATCTGTAAACTGGTGAAAGTGTTCACAGTAAAACTAAGAATAATCATTTTAATAAACGGTGTCTAAAAACGAGTGTGACATTTAATGAAGGCACAATTAATTATTTACATATTTTTAATAAATAAAAAAAAAAAAAAATAATAATAATAATAATAATAATAATAATAATAATAATAATATTAGAAAGATAACAATAATTGTAGTATCTGTCCTAAATTCTGCGCCTTGGAATAAATATGTACTAATATTTTTAAAATGCTGTGCGATAGACTAGACCCCCAGCAGCAGCCTGTATCTCTAAGCGTGGTTAAGGCCGCCATCTTGAGGAACTTTCGTATTGTTCCACACCGCCAGTCCTAGGAGACTTTTTTTTATTAAAGAGATACATAACCAGTTTGGTAAAGGGGCTGTAAGTTAAAATATTTTATTTTTTTTAACACTCGCATAACATGTCTCTTACAGACAATTAAAACTGAACCAGTTTTATTACGAAAAGGTTCACGCGCCCCCGCAGCTTCGTCGAGCCCTTTATCGCGCTCTTTGATGCGGCGGTTGGTCGTCGTTTCATGTGCACCAATCCCGGAACGCCGTACTAAACCAAACTAGCCAATAGGCGTTGGTTTTATTCAACCGTGCCAGATAGAGGCGCGCACGGACCATCGGGATACAGCGAGCGAAACAGAGGTAGTTATTTGTTCTTTCTTTTGTATAAACAAAGCAGAGCGTCGAAATATAACTGCATTTTATTGATCGAAACATGGGCATTGGGTGGCGTTAAGAAGCCCTGTTTGGAGGTGGAGGAGTAAGATTGCGTGTTTTGCCGCGTAAATCTGTGAGGCTATTCAAACGCGCTGAAGCGCTCCAGCCGGTCTGACGTTTGTCAACAACGGCGCAAGTTCATTAACTCTTCAGGAGCTGTATTCTGTGGCTCAGTGTCGCGCTTTACTTACTCTAAACACAACTGACTTTTTTGTTAGATAAGCTGTGTCTACTTTGGGCTGGAAACAAGCCGGTTATAAAGCATGGCGGATTTCCTTGAAGACCCGTCCGTTCTCACAAAGGACAAGCTTAAGAGCGAACTGCTTGCGAACCATGTTCCTCTTCCCACCGGAGAGCACAGGAAGGACGTCTATGTCCAGCTTTACCTCAAACACCTGACCGCACTGAACAAGAAACACTCTCCGGCTGATACTTTCTCTAGCGACGACGAAATAACACCCGTGATCTCTAACAGAAGTAGATCAGGAAAGGTAAGTTTTAAAAAATATATATATATATATATATTAATTAATGGAGTTAATCGGTTTGTGGTCATTCTGCAGAAAGCTACAAAAAAGACCGATAAGATTCGGAAGGAGGAGGTGGAAGTGACCAGTCTGACCGACAGCGACTTGAAGGATCAGCTGCTGAAGTATGGCATCAATACCGGTCCTATAGTCGGTAGGTTTTCCGCCAAACGCTTAGATGAGATTTATGGTATTTCCCCAGCTATTACATAATAAATTACATGAAAACAGGCAATGTGTGCTTTCTTATTTAGTCAATATTTGAAGCATGATGGCTTCAAACTGGCTGGGTTCAGGAAAATGGCTTTAAAAATGTCCAAGTGTGGGTATTTTTCATGCAAATTTCAAAAGGAATTACAAATTGCATTTGCAATTGTGGTTTTTTTTTGTTATTATTATTATTATTTGTGGAAACATAAATTATGACAATTCAAATGAAAATGCAAATTTTCTAAATACAAACATGGCCTGTAGTATACACTGCTTGACGGGTTTCTGTGCAAGGCATCAGAAATGCACACGCAAAGGGATTTGTGATCGTCTTTTTATTTTGTTATGGTCCATCCATACACATTGTATGCGAAAGTGAAGGTGGCAGTCGGTGTGTGTCTGTAAGATTGCATTTTCATTTGAATTATGTCTTAATTCATGCATCCACCCATAGTAAACACAACTGCAAATATGATTTGCAATTCTTTTAGAAAATTGCCCACTGTGAAACGCTTCCAGAGGCTGAAAGAAAAATAACTGGGGCAAAACTGCGAGAGAGAGATAATAATAAAAAAAGAATGTATTTACATCACATTTGGAATAATCTTCTTGACTGCTGACCAAAACATGCACTCTATGGTCCTTTTGCTAGTGAGTAATTAAGGAAATCATGTTTATTATTTTATCTTCTAAAATGGTCTCATCAGTTTGAAGGTAGTGTGTACAGATTTTTGCATTTGACTCTGTTATTCTATTCTATTCTACTCCAGTAGATAGTTTACTTTAGTGAATTTTTATTTGTTAAATGGCTAAAGGACAATCGGTTGTGTTATCTTGTTTTTTCCCCTCCTTGTTCATGTGCAACAGGCTCAACTCGTAAACTTTATGAGAAGAGACTTCAAAAGCTGTTGGATCAGACTTCTTCAGAGACTACATCACCTGAACCTGAGACCGCAGTTCCAGAGTCAGTACCTGTGAAGGCAGACGGCAGTCAGAATGGCAAAACGCACACGGTGGAGGATCAGTACAGCGACAAGGAAGAAGGTTGTTATATTCTTGGCTATTGTTTTTTTGTTTTTGTTTGTTTGGTTTAAATTAAATAAATCACTGGGGTTGTAATATGTGTACTTCCTCCTAAATCAAAGTTCTGCTGTGGAATCACTGCTTCTTCAAAACAAAAAGGTACAAGGATTGTTTACTAGGCTTCTCATGTAATGAAACGGGAAATGCTTGTTTTAAAGATTTTAAACATGGCGAAAAGATAAGATTCTTCTCATACCATGATCTAATAAATCCTAAACAGGGACTCTAAGTCCTTCAATAATCCAAACAGTCGATAGCTTCGAAATGGGCTGTAGTCAACAATGTTTTATGTGGTTTTCATGCATTTTACTTAGATTTCCATCTATTTATTTTTGCTGTTTTTGTTTGCAGATGTTGAGCCAGAGCCAGTTCCTGTAGCACCAAAACCTGTGAGGAGCCGAGGAAAAACACCAGTGACCACCAGGACAAGCAGCCGGCACAGTACTAAGGTAAAGTACGGAGTGACGTTAGTGATGTTAATCCAGTAGAAAATTTACATACATTTTTCTTTGTTTGTTTGTTTCTAGAAAGCTGAGCAATGTGTCTGGACAGAAGTTTTGATGATATGCAATATATTGGTCATTATTGTTATAGACAGTAACTGTGCTCAAAACTGTGCAAGAAATAAAGCGAAAGAACAGTGTGTGAGACATCAACAAACCATGCAGGTGTTTTATGATGCACAAGCACCTGCTGACCTATGGAAATATAAAAATGTTGGTTAAAAATATGAGACAGAGGGAGAGAAACAAAACATGTTTTGCAAAATTTATAAACATAACATTGTTAGAATTAGCATATCTGCAAAGTGGATTCATTTGTAAATGAATTTGTTTGCAAGAAATAGTCTGAAATGATGCAGATTCATTTGAATGCCGGTTTTACCGGTTGTGGTTTAAAGATCTAAAGATCTCTCAGAGGTAAAAACCTCTGATTATACTCTTGGTACTATCGTTCCATAAGGCCACTGCACCAATGACTGACATGCCTATACAATTTGTGACTTTTTTTTTTTAGCAGGTAGAGGAGACAACAGCAGCTGACGAGCAGTCATTTACTCTGGACAGAAGTGATATTTTAAAAGATATCTTCCCTAATGAACCTGCAACACCCACAGGCATAAGGTGAGTGTAAATCTTAAGATTTATTAGACTGAGCACATTTCTGTATGAAATTTTGGTGAGATTAGTGGTGGTGTATATTATGGCTAGTTATATAGGTACACACCAAGTAATGCATTACCCTCATACCGCCTGTTGCTTATGTACAGTGCTACCTGCCGGCGACCTATTCATGGGGCAGCTGGGCGTCCAGCAAGGCCGCTTGACCTTTGGCCAGAGGAGTCTCTCTTACAGCAGCGTGTGTTCACAACCACCAAGTCCTCACTCTCGCACATTCACAGCCCTGCATCTCATGCACCATCATTCTCACCTCAATCTGAGCTTCGTCCACGCCGTCGCTCCTTCTCCATCTGGCTCAAACTGCTGGTGTTCCTCATGCTGGCTGCCTCACTTTACTATGTCTTTCAGAATGTGAGCAATGAGCAGATCGACTCCTGCCTGCTCTTTTTACAGGACAGGGTGATCACGCCCTTCCTGACTGCGATTGGTGTTATTAGCCAGGAGGAGAAATCTGGGAGCGAGTGAATGCATCTTCTCCCAGTGTTTGCATGAGCTGTCTCTTCTTCGACTTGAGGCACATCCCCATCTGATAGATTGAAGGATCAACATATTGGCAGGGTTTGTGCTTATAATTATTGCAATCCAACTTCTCAGTCATGTCCAATTGTGTGTTTTAATTAGTCTTTAAACTGTGTGTACTGTGTTTTCACTTTGCCTTTTTTTACTGTTTTGTAGCAGATTATCAGGACAGGAAGAAATAGTGATATTTTTTTTAGCCTTGTATCATGAAACAATTGCCACTGTGTTTGCCTGTAGTGCATTTAGACAAACTCCATGACAAAACATTTGTTTTAGATAACAACAAAATGTTTTTATTTTTATTTACAGGGCATTAGTATATGTTAAATCACAGGCATTTAAACTCATCACGATGTGAGTTTAAAATACTGGGGCATGCTAAAAAAGTACTATTTTGTGTGCTGTGGATTTTTAGTAAAGGTTACTGTATGTACATATTTTTGCTGTGCTGGTTACCTTTGTTATCAGGATAGCAAAGAATATCGTTGGTAATTGTATCTTTATGTTTCTGTCTGTTTGTATAGTAGCATGGAAATGTGCCCAAACTACTAGACTACCTGGTCAGTCATGCAGTTTGCTTTTAGTGCCACTTGTGCTGGTCCTTCATCAAACCCTAGTTCAAATTTCTACACGCTCTGCCGTCCTCTCAGGCTATAGGTGTGACTCTTATTCACTTAAGAATGACTGGTTTTGTGTTGGTTGACGACTTATTTACGTACGTGATCTATATGTAATGTGAAAGTATACTCGTCAGATATCCCAAGTCGTCATAACACAAACTTTATCCACCCTCAGAAGGTCACATCTGTGTCTGACAAGCATGAAGTCGTGTAGAACCTTTTAGCTGAAATAAATACATTTACCATAAACTTTTTTTTTTTTGTATTTTACTACATGGATTTTGAAAACGTCTCTGCTTTTTAACTGCAATATTTTTCTAATGTTTTTGTTGTTGTTTTTCTTCTAAAAAAAAAAAAAACTTTTTAAAAGACAAGTAAACATAGTACTTTGGAATGGTATGTGCCAGTGAGTTGACGCAAACATGTAAGTTTAAACCTGCTGTCTGAAAGGCAGAATGTGTTTTTAAAAATGGAAATAAATAAATTTTGCACTTTGTCACAGGGCAGCTAATAGGATCTGACGGTTAACTGTAATCTTTCATTCTGGATAATCTGAGTGTCTATCTTTTGGTTAAATACACAATTGTGCAAAATAAAAAAAATATATATATAATAAAAGACAACTGAACTGAATGTTTTTTTATTACATTTAGTTTATATTAGCAGTCTCTCTTTTGGGGTCATATTTTTCATGCACAAGAATGTGAACCTATGAATAGACCTCTCCCATATGTCCAGTATATATCGTACTCTGTCTTTCAGGTTGGTTTGACCTTCATGGGCAGTAAAGTGTCCCAGCAGCAGGCAGTCTAGTCTTATTTATTCATTATATATATAATGTGTATCTGTTTCATGAGCTGAAATTTTTTGGACCAGGCTTTGAGGTCGTGTAACAGCAATAAAAAAGTATATTTTATTACATTGTTTTATATATAAAATATTCTAATGAGGCTCTGGCCGTCGTCCAATCGGATTGGTCAGGGCGCTAGGTGACGCGTGCACTTCCGCTGCTCTGCGGCCGGTTAGAAGGCGCCGGTGCGGTGCGCGAGTTCTCTACGAGCGGCCGGTAGAGGAGGACGGAGGCGCCATTTTGAGACGTGTTCAGCTGTAAGTAAGGACGTTTTTTAAAAACATAATGCCGGCTCACTGTGGTTGTGACTCTGATTTCTTTTTCGTAGATGAACCCTACTCTTACATGTTGTTGCTATTACGGTTGCCGATAAAATGAATTTTTACTTCTACCCTGAGTGACCTGACTAGCAGGCTAGTGCTGCTAAGCTAACTTGACTCTATTTGTCATTGAAACGTGTAATGTAGCAAATAAGCCAGCTAGTTAGTTAATCTGCTTGTGGAGCTTAAAGTCGCTTATTGTGGTGGTGTTTTATATATATATATATACACTTCCTTGGGCAGTTATTTGATTTGTATTTTTATTGTTAGCTATCAACAAAATGTATCCCAGCACGCTGCTACACCTGGCCCGGGCAAATCCTTTCAGCGCCCCGCTGTTCACGCTGCAGAAGACGGAGGAGCCCTCACGGCCAGCCGCTAACGGACAGACCCGCAGACTGGCAGCAGCTTCAGTGGCTGGTGGGTTGCCAGAAATTATTAGGATTATATTTCTACAATGATAATGCAGTGATTCCCCCCCCTTCGCTTTTCTTTCACAGTTGCTAATTCAACGCGTGTAGCATAGCCACTGTTGGTCATTCATTGTCAGCTCTCTATATATAGATATTGTAACTAATGAACTATGGTCACTAATTCCTTATCAGAGCTGTTTCTGTTTTTAATCATCGAATTGTTGCTTCAGTGGACGTCCACGGCACTGGAGGTCGCATTTCAGAGGTCAGAATGTTAATGTTAGCAAGCTAATGTAAGCTAGCGTAGCGTTAGCATGCTAGTTAGCCGGTGTGGATAGGTTGAGCAATACCTTATTTTCCCCCATTTTCACCCCATTACTAGTCGTTTTATGGTGCGTTCATAGTTTCGTTTGTTTTTTAATGTTTTAATTGATTGCTTGTTTTTTGCCAGTAAGACTCCAGGCCTGGTTGGAGTTTCCATGGAGGGCAACGAAGGACAAAGTTGGGTCAATCCGGGATAGTGAAAATCCGGGGGAAAAGTTTATGATCTCGCTTGGTTTAACAGTATAATATATGCTAGCACGCAGCCAAGGAATATGAAATAATATTAAAGTGTGCTTTAGTACACCCTGTTCCCATAAACGCGCCTCACGCACATGACCGTCTCAGATATTGGACATATCAACAACGAGCAACGCCATTGGTTGCTTTCTAAACTGTGGGTTCCTATTTAACAAGATCTCTATACCCTAGTTACTGGATCTGCTGGAAACCGTATTCCCTCTCCCTTTCCTCACAGCACATTATAATGTATGTCCTAGTAGATTTGGTAAGAGGTCTGGGTTGTAAAAGTACTTGGATCAGAACAAAAGTCTTGCAGATCCTTTTTTGGGGATTCAGAGTTCTAATATGATGTAATCTAAGGCCTTTAAAATTGATGTATATTGATTGGAGGGATGAGGAATTTTAAAGGTCAAAGAGTTTGTTTTGATGTTATGTAATGACCTTGCCATGACCTGTCCTTCTCTTGGGTCATCGAAAACATTTGCTCAGTTTAGTTCAGCTAAAATCATACAGATGAAATGGCGCTCCACTAATTTTTAGCAAGACATTTTGTAAGTGTCCAATGATTTGTAATGCCATGTTTCTCTTCAGAGGGAGACAGCTGTGAATTTGGCTCACAGAAGTATTTCATCCTGTGCGGCTTCGGTGGGATTCTGAGTTGTGGCACCACACACACTGCGGTGGTGCCGCTCGACTTGGTTAAATGCAGGATGCAGGTCCGTTTGGGCATGAATGCTGGAGTCATGTGGAGTGTGTGGCCCTGGCACTTACCCAGCATGTTACATATTGTGTTGTGATGCATGAGCATGTGTGTGTTGTGTTCCTCATATAACAGACTCGGGTGATAGCTGTGAGTTTGGTTCATCAAAATACTACGCACTCTGCGGCTTTGGGGGCATCTTGAGCTGCGGTATCACACACACAGCTGTAGTGCCCCTTGACTTGGTCAAATGTCGGCTTCAGGTCTGTATTACACTGAGAAACAAAAGTTTAGCTAGTTGATGTTCATTGTCCATTTTAAGCAGGCATGAATAGGAGACCAATATTTGTATAAGCATATGGTGGGTTTTTTTTTTTTTTTTTTTTTAAATTGAATTGATCAGAGTTCACACTGACTGTTTTAGGATGATTTATGCATTGTTGAATTTGGCTCTCTTCATGCCTTCTTACGATGTGATTTGTTCTACTGATGTCAAGGAAATTATAATCATATTTAAAAACCGTAACAACCGTTTTCAGTTTTGAAATGCATGTATATCATTTGAACATGGTGTGCACTCATCATAACCAACCAGTTCACAGAATGAAAGTGACCTTCATGTTTCTATATGTACTTGATGAGCAATTAAACTAATCAAGTGTTTCATTTAGGTGGACCCTGCAAAGTACAGGAGCATCTTTAATGGATTCTCGGTCACAATTAAGGAAGATGGCGTTCGGGGGCTTGCTAAGGGATGGGCACCAACCTTCATCGGATACTCCATGCAGGGTCTCTGCAAGTTTGGCTTCTATGAGGTGTTCAAGATTCTGTATGGTGACCTGCTTGGAGAGGTGCGTTCTTCTGATTGGACAACCTAGTTTTGATTAAAAACTAGTTGTCTCTTTACATGATTCTGTCTGCACATGTCCTTTAATTGTTATCAAATTGGTCATTTATTTAAATCAAAAAAGGATTAAAGATAACTGTATCTTTAGAGTGACTGTATGGCATTCTTGCAGTATAGGCAGGTTTATATGCCCGATTTTTTCCTACAAATACCAAGCTTGCTAGGAAATTTTGTGTGTTAGTGGTCTTGATTCTCTGTAAGTTACCCAGTGCTTAGGGATGCTGACTGCTTGTGTTGGCCTGATTGCCTCAACATAGAAATTTGTCTACAATCAGTTTGCCTACTATGAAATTGTGTATAAAGGTAACAGGCCACAGTTTAATGCTCCTCCTTCTGCTCAAACAGGAAAATGCCTACTTGTGGAGAACCTCTCTGTACCTCGCAGCCTCTGCTAGTGCTGAATTCTTTGCTGATATAGCTCTGGCCCCAATGGAGGCATGTAAAGTGCGCATCCAGACCCAGCCTGGCTATGCCAACACCCTGAGGGAGTGTGCCCCCAAGATGTACGCTGAGGAGGGTCTCTGGGCGTAAGTGTCCTTTTTTTTTAGTTTCCAGAAGACTTAGAATTACAACATCATGTTAAGCAAAATTGCTACACACGTTCCTTAGATCCACCTCTAGGGAGTCCTTCGGCTCTGGTGCTGCTGTTCTTTTGAGCATGCAGCTCCAGGCTGGAGGCTCCCAGCAGCTTTTCTGGCTGTACAGTTGGAGGTGCTTGAGTCATTGGCGTGTGAGAGCAGTCTACCTGCTCCTTCAGCCGAGTTGCTGCCCTGGCACCCACAGTGGACTTCACCAGGGTAGACAAGCTGGAGGGCGGACACAATAAACTTTCACCAAGCTGTTGCTTTAAGTTATAACTTTGTAGCTCAAGACCCATACCTGTGAGGCAAATTTATTTCTTTTTGCTATCAGTGTATTTGGTTTTAACTTGTAGTCATTGTGTGCTGATTATCTGGCTGTCATTTTTATTGTATTGCCCTGTTTCTTTTTTTGCCAACATTGTATGCAAGGCAGCTTTCTAAGGCTGCAGTTAAAAAAAAGGAATAATAATAATTCACATCCCTGGCAGCTGAGAATTCTTTTTCCATGTTCTTTTGGCAGATTCTACAAGGGTGTGGTTCCCCTGTGGATGAGGCAGATCCCCTACACCATGATGAAATTTGCCTGTTTTGAGCGCACAGTTGAGCTGCTCTACAAGTATGTGGTACCCAAACCCCGCAGCGAGTGCAGCAAGCCCGAGCAGCTGGTGGTCACCTTTGTGGCTGGTTACATTGGTAAGCTTGGCTGATCATAGCCATGTTACACTGCGATATGTACTAGGCTCACTTTATTGCTTTGTCTGTCTCTGTTCATTCATTCTTTTTCTGATTGGTTTAAATAAATGTCTTATGAGCTTAAATCTTCATGCGTGCCACTGCTGCTTTGCATTATTAAAGTGTAGGTGTAAAGGTGCATTTGAATATTGACCACTGTGGTTTCTATCTTCCTGTGTAGCTGGTGTTTTCTGTGCCATTGTGTCGCACCCTGCTGACTCTGTGGTGTCTGTGCTGAACAAGGAGAAGGGAAGCACAGCAGCTCAAGTGCTGAAGAGGCTTGGGCCCATGGGTGAGTATTTCGCACCCTGTTTTTAACATTTACACTTTAAAATATGGCATTAAGCAAATGTATATACATATGGTGGGATAATTTCAGAGTATGTATATGCCTCTGATAAGAATGGCTAGAGTAGCTCAACTTTTATATAATTTGGAAAGAATAAAATGAAAGGTTTCTTACTTGAATGCCCAACTTTTATGTATTATGGTGGGGTTAGATGGACCACACGCTCCTTAAGTCCACCTCTAGGGAGTCCTCCAGCTCTGAGTGTCATAGCTCCAGAGTGGAGGCTCCCAGCAGCTTTTCTGGCTGTACAGTTGGAGGTGCTTGAGTCATTGGTGTGTGAGAGCAGTCTACCTGCTCCTTCAGCCCAGTCTCTACCCTGGCTCCCATGGTGGACTTCACCAGGGTAGATGAGCTGGAGGGCGGACAAGAACTTTGTGTTAATATGGAATGAGTAGACCTAAGTACTGGTTTCTTCTGACTTGGCTCTTTCTTTTCAGGTGTCTGGAAGGGTCTAGTGGCCCGTATCATTATGATCGGTACCCTGACCGCCCTGCAGTGGTTCATCTATGACTCTGTGAAGGTGTACTTCCGCCTGCCCCGCCCCCCTCCACCAGAGATGCCAGAGTCTCTGAAGAAGAAGCTGGGTCTTACAGAGTAGAGAACTGCTCATTCCTCGGTTTATCACGTTCCCTCCTGTTTTCTATATTTAAGCTCCCAAATGCTACACTGTTCCTCCCAGGCTGCTGCTCGTCTCGGTCATCTGGACTCTGAGAGGGATTTCCTCCATGTATAGAGGTTTCATTTAGATTATGACATGAGTGAATTCCATCTGGTTTTAAATTGTCAATAGTATGATTTAAAAAGACGATCTGGAAATGTGACGCTGTCTTTCTCTCTTTGTTTAAATGTCATTTTGCACATTCTCTCCTTAACTACAATAATAACTGATCCAGTTTTTGTCCCAAAAGTATTCCATGTTCACACTCTAATTTAGAGTACAGCAGTACCTTATTTGGATATTTATCCATTAAAAGGGATGAAATAAAGGATGTTCACTATTAATATTACATTGTCTTGAACTCCTTGATTTGTTTAAGTTTCAGCACTGTAGGTAAGTGACTAACTGATAAAACGTTTATTGTTCTTGGTGAACAGTCTTACTGACAAGAAATGGGGAGGTGATATGTGGTTACAATCCATACTAATTTAATTGAGAAATTTCCTTTAATGTTTTTTTTTGAGCCTTGGAGTCATGGTTAAATTGTGGCCCTGTTTGCAAATCCACTTTCCATGCAGCTCAGAAAGTTTAGATTCATGAATATGTATTTGAGGTGGCCAGGCGTGACATGCAAATTATATTCAAAAACCAACCTGGTTGGCTTTGGCCCACAAAATCTCTGTCTTTGTTTAACTAAGGTATTCTTATTTGATATAAAACTGATTTACATAAGTGATGCACATACCCAGCAGCACAAAGTACAGGTTATCAGTTGATTTAAAGACTTGATTTGCATGTTATATTCAGTCCTTGTGCTTTCGAGTTTAGTTTGACAAACAGGTTAACATAAGCTAGATTAGATAATGTGTATAATGTTTATGTTCTTCAGGAAGTTAGAAACTTTATATGGGTTTTTTGAATGTTTTACAGTTAGGCACCTTTCACATTTATAGACCCTTTTCAGTACAGGTTTATTTTATAAACCATTAAAAAAAATGTGGGGCACTGTGAGAATCACTGCTGTATAGTATAATATCCATAATGTATTGGAAATTGGATTTAATTTATCCCTCATGAATTTAAGACCTCTTGTCTTATTTTTTTTAGAATTAAAAAATAAAACTTAATTAATGTCTTGTCCTAAATTAATGAGGACATGATTAAATGCACTTGGATAAAAAAAAAAAATAATGTTAATTGAATTTCTCTGTTAAATTGCGAAAGCCAGATGAAGACGAGGCTGGTTTAATTTGAGTAATAGCTTGTTCAACATGCTATTAGTTGATCCTTTCTTGGGTCTGAGTGGTTACCTTGGTTATACAGAGCAGGTCAGGTTATACAGAAAGTGTCATGGGATTACAGTAACACCATTAGCTGTCTACATATAAGGCTCTGTGTTTTACTACACACAGTCCTCAAAGGAGAAGGCGTGGAGTCTCTGAGCCCTCCTCTCCTCTCCTCTTCTCTCCTCCCGCTCTGTCTCTGCTGCAGCTTTGAGGAAGTGTCACACAGCGACGCCACTGCCGAAACACTGCAGTCACCTGCTCTCCTCTCAGCTGCCCTACCATGATGATTTCATGGTGGTATTTGTACCTGGGAGCTCAAAGCGTCTACAGGGAAGGCAAGTGTTCAGCTGATGTTTGTGCCAAGCTGCAATGCAGCTAAATGTTTGTGTGCAGTTTGTGTGTACTGAGAGAGACCTGGGTTTGTGTGTCTGCCTTCCATAATGTGGGTGTGTCATAGATGTGACCTTGATGTAAGGAGACCTGGAACAGATATCAAACGAGATTTTTAATTTAGAGGACGAATAAGAGCTCACTAAATAAAAAACACAAATGTAAATACTGTATATGATTCCCAGTATAGCTGGTGCATATTATTAATGATAAACCTTTATCTGTATTTATGTGTTTGTGTAAATATCACATGAATATTGAAACCTGTTGATAAGATTTTGCTCAAGCAGAATGTGCTGTTATTCCTGTTATTTTTGCATTAACCAGCATATAAGTTCCAACCATAAATCAAGAAACGAATCATTTCTCAGAGTCCTGCACGTTTGTGTATGTTTGCACTGATTTATGTAGTTTCTTTTTTTACAGTACTAAATATGGCATCGGTGCTGCAGAAGCTCATCACCCCCTTCGTCAGTGGACCAGTTGAGCCTCCCAAGAACAAGGTGACGGTGGTGGGAGTGGGTCAGGTGGGCATGGCATGTGCCGTCAGCATCCTGTTGCAGGTAAGACTTGTGGACTTCTGCAATCTTGTATAGTACTATTTACACCATTTTAATGGTTACATGAACTCAGGTACAGTGGTACTTGCTTTAGCAGCCAGCCTTATCCATTGTGAGTCACAGGAATTATAAATAGAGTCCCTGGTTTGATACTGAGTTTAAGATACTGTCTGTGCAGTTATTCACGCTCTTCCATGTCATTTCTTCTGGGTTTTCTAATTTCCTCCCACCTCCCAAAAACATGCCAGTGGGTTTGGTAACTTTGCATTGTCCCTAGGTGTGAATAAAGTGTGTGCTTGGTTTGCTGTGGTGGACTGGGTGTACCAGGACCAGGCTGTATTTCTTTACACCCAATCTTCCCAGGAACGATTCTGATCCAGTGTGACCCTGACCAAGATAACGTGTATACTGAAGATGTATAAATGAGGTCAGACTGTTTTGTCTTCTATTGCTGTGTAGGAGTTGGCTGATGAGCTGGCTCTGGTGGATGTGATGGAGGACAAGCTAAAAGGAGAGATGCTAGACCTGCAGCATGGAAGTCTCTTTTTCAAAACTCCTAAAATTGTCTCAGGAAAAGGTAAGTGTTACTAGTTACTATAGCCCTGCTATAAAAGATGGAGGCATGGGGAATCAGGGGATCCTATTTGATAAAAATTTAGTTTTTTTAAAAAGTCTGGAGTGACTTGAATGCAGGTAGAATGATGTGACAATGTTATGTTATATATAATGCAGGCATTTGGGCACTGAAAACCTTGACTGTAAAATGACTCTCAGTTGCTCATGTTTCCACAGACTACTCAGTGACAGCAAACTCACGCATTGTGGTGGTGACAGCAGGTGTACGCCAGCAGGAGGGCGAAAGCAGGCTTAACCTTGTCCAGAGGAACGTCAATGTTTTCAAGCACATAATCCCACAAATAATCAAATACAGCCCCAACTGTATCCTTATTGTTGTGTCTAATCCAGGTACTCAAACAGCTTCTTGTTAACATGAATGTTTGAACGTGAAACTTTTACTTTGGTAATCCCAAGTTGTGTGTGTATGCAGTGGATGTTTTGACCTACGTAACCTGGAAGCTAAGCGGCCTACCCAAACACAGGGTCATCGGCAGCGGCACGAATTTGGATTCAGCACGTTTTCGGTACCTGATGGCGGAACGACTGGGAATTCATGCTAGCAGCTTTAATGGCTGGATTCTTGGAGAACACGGTGACTCTAGTGGTAAGACAGCAGGGAGGAATCACTGTCTTTCTTTAAAAAACGTTCTGTTTACAGTTCTGATACACAGAGATGCTCTTTCCTATCAGCAAGCTGTGTGTATGAGGTGGCACAAGTTTTTCTGTGTGCACTTATTCATTTAAAATTCTGTTTGTAAAATTCCTAGTGCCTGTTTGGAGTGGTGCAAATGTAGCAGGTGTGAACCTCCAGAAACTGAACCCAGACATCGGCAAAGATGGTGACAAGGAAAACTGGAAAGAGACTCACAAGTTGGTAGTCGATAGGTATGTTCATTTACATCCAATTCTAAAGTTTGTCATTTAAATCACCACCACAGAAGATGGAGTTATACGATCCTGTGTATGTGTTGATTCCCTGCAGTGCTTATGAGGTGATCAGACTGAAAGGCTACACTAACTGGGCTATTGGACTGAGTGTAGCAGATCTGATAGAGAGCCTCATTAAAAACCTGAACAGAGTTCATCCCATTTCCACTATGGTCAAGGTCAGTAGCTAATACATAAAGATACATGTAGTGCCTTGAAAAGTTACTGAGCCCTAAAACATATTTTTAATCACATGATTGTCATAACCTGGGATGTTGGTGAATCAGAATCTTCTGTATGTATGCACAAAAAAGGAGGACAAAAATCTAAAACTGGAATGTGAGCAGTTCATAAATATTTAATTCCATTGCTTAGTATTTGGTTGCAATTTTTTTTTAACTCTGCTATTTATTTGCAGCATGAAGCATGCTATTCCCCTCTACGAAATAGTTTGCACTGCGTCATGTTAGTTGGAGAGCAATTTTTAAGGTGTCACCAGTCACCACACATGGGTTAGGGTCAGTCACACATGACTGGGCCATTCAAGGACATTGTAGTTATTTGTGGTGTTTTCCTCCTGAAAGTGCACTTCCTTCCTAGTTTAAGCTTTTGAGACAGGAACTCCCTATCAGCACTGACCAGTGACAGCTGGTCATCATATCCAATGTAGGGGCTAAAAAAAAAAAATCGAACGAACTATCAATAACTCTGTGGTACTGTTAAGAAACCACTAATGTAGCCAGCACTTTCATGCAAAACTTTGTGTAATTTGCACTAGGATTGGACTTTAAGCTTCTGTTTATTTTTATTTTGCCTTTAATTGTTTTAAGCGTGCCTTCTGATGGCTTGTTATAGATGTGTCTGACAAAAGCATACCCTTTTTGACCGATAGGGGATGTACGGCATCAGCGATCAGGTGTTCCTGAGCCTGCCGTGTGTGTTGAACAGCAGAGGAGTGAGCAGTGTGATCAACATGAACCTGACTCAGGATGAGGTGTCTCAGCTGAAGAAAAGTGCAGACACACTGTGGAACATTCAGAAAGACCTGAAAGATCTGTAAGAGCCGTGCTCAGGAGCAAGTGCGCTTGTTCATTAGTTTTTCAGACTAACATCTTGACTAACACAGCAGCTTTGTCATTGATCTCCTGCTTATTACGCTAATAATATGAGCAGAGGTAGGTCTAGATGCAGCTCTCATCTGCTATGCGCGATGAACATGTAAATTATATGTACACAAAAATGGATTGATTTGTTCTTGATTGTTTGAAAATAAAGACTGAAACAGCCAGACATATACAGACATGGAGAGGTTTATTAAACTGTTGCTGTCTCTGTGTAAAAAAAATGTACATCAGTCTTATACATTACTTAAAATACGTATTTACATGTAGTATCACGTGTGTTTCACAAAGGCTACTAATTCCTCACTGAGCCAGTAACATGATGAGGTTTGTAGCTCATTCGGTGTGCTGTTCTCGCAACCCGCTTCAATACAGCACACTCTTAAAAGCAGTTGGCACCTGAACAAGCAGAATTCCAGTAACACCATCATACATGGAGATCATTCGATTTCTGTAACAGCGGCATAAAGAAAGCTAAAAATGAAGTAGCAAACTTCGGTTCCTCCCACAGCAGGTTGGTTCAAAAGCCGGAAAATAGGCGCACCATCAAAACACGCCCTCTACTGGTTCAAATCCACGTTACCTCTCCGATGGAGGTGATGCAGCAGAGAAAGTAGCCGAGCCCAATTTGGGCTGTGGATCAGTTTCCAGAAATAACAGCTCTCTATTGGTCACATTGCTTTTTACAAGGTGACTACATGTGCCACATAAAAGCACTGCCCTTTCTCAAACGTGAGAAATTCTCATTTCAGACATTCACTGGTTGCCGATAAGGGCGTCAAGTTACAAATAAGATTGAGGA